>NW_005872342.1:28735-32447 GCF_000147115.1 Myotis lucifugus | reverse complement strand
GTTCGAAGCAAAGGCTGAACTGCAGACAGCTGGCCAGCTTAATAAAGGTTCCTAAATTTAAATTCTGAGTCAGTGGTCTATCTCGCTGAGTCAACCCATAACAGGCTAATGTAAAGTTTCTTTAAACCTAGTACTTTTATATAAGCTTAACCATTTCATCCTTCCTAAAATTCAGTGATTATGATTCAACTTTAGAAGGTTAAAGCAGTCTTCTATGTAAAACCCCATATACCTTTTTGAAATACAATATATTTACACCAGCGAGGAAATGATAAAAACCTGTAAAACCCACATGGGACTTGCCGAAAAGGCTGCCTACATACAGAGGGAGCATTTCGCCTCAGCACGCACACACACACACGTGATCAAACAGACTCCCTCACGTTCTCTTACACAGCCACCTGCGTGGTTATAAATGCCGCTCTAGCATGTATGAACTGAAAATAACATGTTTTAAAAGGTCCTTGAAGACACAGGGGAGTGGAATGAGCCCGCGCTGAGAGCAGCACCACACAGGCTGTTAGGAGGATGTGGCCGAGCTGGCTGCGCCCCTGGGGAAGCAGGCCCCACCCTGTGGGAACAGGCCCCGCCCTCAGAAAGCGGTGGGGGCGAGCCCAGAAAGACTGATGGTCTTGTTGATGATCTCCACCGCCTCCTGGACCTCGTCCTCCTTGATGACCAGCGGAGGTGGAACCTGATGATGTCGCCATGGGTGGGCTTGGCCAGAAGTCCATTATCTCGAAGGCGCAGGCGCACCTTCTAAGCATCGGAATCTTTGGTTTCCCAGGTGACGGTGGCATCCAGCAGCCCCTTCCAACGCACTGCGGTCACGATGTCCGAGGGCAGCTTCCTGAGCTCGTTCTCTTCTTCCAAAACTTAGCAGGCGGCGTTGGCCCCGCGGCTGCCCAGAGGGTTGCCCCTGTACATGGAGCCGCGCTCCCGGGATGGATGGTCAGCATGATCTCGCAGTCACACAGTACCACCCACACGGGGTACAGGCCACCGGAAAGGGCCTTGCCCAGGAGGACGAGGCCAGGCCTGACGTTTGCATGGCCGACTGCCAGCCATCGGCCAGTCCTGGCCAGTCCCGTCTGGGT
The DNA here is from genome assembly GCF_000147115.1 of Myotis lucifugus. Lineage (NCBI taxonomy): Eukaryota > Metazoa > Chordata > Mammalia > Chiroptera > Vespertilionidae > Myotis > Myotis lucifugus. The sequence goes on along the minus strand of NW_005872342.1, from coordinate 31,350 downwards.
CTCATCCAATAAACAGGATCTGGTGCCGGGCGCGCAGAGCTTGAGCACACCCCTCAGGCAGCCTGGGTCGGGACAATGACGCCCGCCTCGCCCTGAATGGGTTCGACCATGAACGCAGCAACGTTTGGATCCTGAAGAGCACGCTCAAGAGCAGGTAGGTCGTTGTAGGGAATGATCTCGAACCCCGGCATGAAGGGGCCAAAGCCGTCGTCGCTGCTGGGGTCCGTGGAGCTGGAGATGGCACAGAGTCCTGCCAGAAAAGTTTCCAGCTGCGAAAACGATCTTGGCTTTGTCCTTGGGGATGCCCTTCATGGTGCAGCCCCACAGCCGCGCCAGCTTGCAAGCGGTCTCCCCGGCCTCCACCCTGTCTGTGCTCATGGGGAGAACCTGGTGGTAGTTGAAAAGCTTCGTGACGTTCTCCTCGTCTTCGCCCGGCAAGTTGTTGTAGGAGGCCCGCGAGGTCGGCGTCAGCTTCCCCGCCTGGCTCTTCAGGGCAGCCACAATCTTGGGATGGCAATGCCCTTGGTTGACGGCGCTGTGCGTACTCAGAAAATCAAAGCATTTCCTGCCTTCTGCATCCCACAGGGAAATACCTGTCCCTCTCTCCAGGGTGACCAGTAAGAGGTGGTAAAGAGCGTCCGAAAATTCACGCAAGATTTGAATTTTGCGTGAGCATTAACAACGACAAAAAATAAAAGCCCAATTTCACTTGGTTTATTGAATCAGATTTTAATATCTGTTACCCTTGATTTCAATCCCTTCAATTTGCCTTCAATTTGATAAGCATTACCAAGTACCAATTATGGCCCAGGAGCCGGGACAATGAAGACCAAGGCTTTGCGTATGTACCAGCAAAGCTGTGGAGGCCATTTACCCATTGTGCTATTCCATACAAAACCCTATTCTGTATACATTATGAATCAATAAAAAATTTACAATTTTTAATTATAAACCTGTGTTTTCTATCAAAATTACTTCTTGCGTGAATTTTGGGACACCCTTTAGTTGTGAGCGCCATACTTGGCTTTCCCATTCAAAAACGTCATCCGACCATAGAGGGCCTTGGACCATCTTCTTAGTCACCACAGATGTAGCAGAAGTCACTGGCGTGTGGGCGCCCCGCCACAGTCTGCAGACGAGCTAGCTTGGAAAGCATCGTGTCCGTGGAGCACCAGCTACCCTTTCTCCTGTGGTTAAGATGGAAATGCAGATTGCTCAGCCTGGATCCAGGGACGATCTGCTGGGTCCAGTAATCCCTGGTGGCGCCTCTGGCTCCAGATCCAGCGGCTATGTCTTGGTGGCAGCACATTGTTTGATTCTTGCATGGAGCCTGACTGAGGATGGAACCCACTACCTTGGCACTACTGAGATGATGCTTTAATCAACTGAGCTCTCTGGCCAGGGAGAAACTTATCAGGGGTTTTTAGTAAAATAAGTCACTAATGTATCTGAGAATAGATAGATACCAGAACCACTGGGATGAGAGATAGTGATGGAAGGCAACGGCAATTCTCGGGTCACGCATCCCGGAACCAGAGAGGAGGGAGCCTGATTCTGGGTTGTGTCACCTGACAACTGCCCTCTCATAATCCAGGACCCCTCAGCAGGTATCGTAGAGCTGGTTTCGGCCCGATTCCCTGCAGGCCAGGCCCCAGGACCTCATCTGCCAGAGGGATCCCACTCATTCCACAGACACCCTTGAAGCCAAGGCGCTGCCCCAGGTGCGGCCTAATGGGGAGGGACCGGGGAAGGTTGGCATTAGGCTGTGTCAGACCCGTCTCAGCCAGTCCCACCCCACTGGTTACTTTCTAATTAATTTCCTTTCAATGTGCACAAGTCCATACACCCAGTCACTAGTAAAATAAAGTGATGTACTGCTGAAATATCTTATGTCCATGTTCAATGCCATCATTTTGGCAGTTTGAATGTGGTTATGACATTTACACCAGGGAAATTTTCAACTACCACAAACCTAGACTTCAATGTATCATTAAATGCTTAAACTTAAAGAACGCTGGTGGAGAATTAACAATGCAGATTAAATGTATAAGTGTATGGTACAAGTGGGCTATAAATCATACATAGGGTAAAAATTGAGAAAAACCACTTTGTTTATAGAATTCAAAAACCAAGAATGCCATATGGCCAAAAAATCAGTCGAGTCACTGAGGACTGAGTGAAATTCAAACATATGTCTTAGCGGCTGCACCGCCCTCCTATTGGTTAGAATAGAATAATAAATTAAGTTTAAAAGGAAACAAAAAATCCTGAGCATTTTAACAAAGAAGATAAAGACAGTGAAAGAAATACATGAAGAAATCATCACCATCAAATATCTTTTTGGAAATGAAGTAAAACAAAAGCGAGTTAACAGTACACTCATTGATGGGGCTAGTACTTAAAAAGATTAACCTTTGCATGTGCTGGCAGAGTTGCATAGAATTTTCTGGGTGGGTGGGAAGGCAAACTGATTGACCATTTGAGGTCACAGTTCCATATATGTTGAAATGTACCACATTCACTGACACTGGAACAGCTTAATAAGACATACATCTGTAGAAAGAATGTAATACAATATTCTGAGCTGTTTTATTTTTAAAACCCCAAACGTAGAA
>NW_005872342.1:0-28635 GCF_000147115.1 Myotis lucifugus | reverse complement strand
TTGTTAAGAGAATTCACCTTATAGTGCCAATAATTTTTTTTTTTTAATATACTTTATTGATCCTCTACAGAGAGGAAGGGAGAGAGACAGAGAGCCAGAAACATCGATCAGCTGCCTCCTGCACATCCACTGGGGATATGCCCGCAACCAAGGCACATGCCCCTGACCGGAATCAAACCCGGGACCCCCCAGTCCACAGGCTGACGCTCCATCCACTGAGCCAAACCGGCCTCGGCAGTGCCAATAAATTTATGAAAAATAGGAACTACTCTATTGTAAAGGAAGATAAATCAATGTCTGCACGGAGGGTTGGGGAAGCAGAAATATTACAAAATGACTGGAGGCAAATACAGAGTGTGGCAAATTCAGGTTTAGAGTAGTTGGTGTTGAAAATAATGCACTAATAAATAACAACACAAATATAAAAACACCTTTAAAAAAAGATCATAAACCAGAGCAGAGGAGAGCACAGAGTTTGCAGGTTGGTGAATAAAAAACCCCCAAATTTATCAAAGCATAATGTGAGTACCACTATGTCCCTGAAAGAGGTAGTAGCACTGCTTAGCTAAGAACAGGTGCTCTGGATGAATCCTGGGTCAGGTCCATTCTCTAGTCATAGAGAAATGAATGAAGATACTGCCAAGAGCTTGGAGGAATCATAATTACCTCAAGCAGAAGCGAGAACACAGAATACATTCCCTTGAGCACCCAGGGAATGTGACCGATGCACACTCCTCAGGTGAGGTAGGTGTTAGCTGTGAAATCTCTTTAGTGATAAACACTCACAGTGACATCATTTGGGTTGTAGGTCTGGACATGTTCACAAGTACAACAAAGATCCTTCAAGTCTCACTTGTACCTCAATTTTATGACGAATCTAGCAGAGTGTATGTTCTCATTTTAAAGGGGTTTACATTCATGTAAATGGGTCCCATGGAGCCCCTTAAGTGTTCTTATTCTTAGTGAGAAAAATAAAGCATTCCCTGCACATTTACATCTTTTCTCCAGTGTGAAATTACAGGTGTCTAACCAGGTTATAGTTGTAGCTAAAAGGAATCCCACACTCACTACACTCACCAGTGTGAACTCTCTTGTCTTCACTGGGGATAGAGCTTTCACTAAAGGATTAACCACATTCACTACACTCATATGGCTTTTATCGAGTGTGAACTGTGGTGTTTCCTGAGGGCAGACCTTGCACTGAAATGCTTCCCACATTCACTACACTCATATGGCTTTTCTCCAGTGTGAACTCTGCAGTGGTTAATGAGGGTAGCCTTTTCTCTGAAATGCTTCCCACATTCACTACACTCATATGGCTTTTCTCCAGTGTGAACTCTGTGGTGTTTAATGAGGGTAGACCTTTCACTGAAATGCTTCCCACATTCAGGACACTCATATGGCTTTTCTCCAGTGTGAACTTTGCGGTGGTTAGTGAGGGTAGCCCTTTCACGGAAATGCTTCCCACATTCAGGACACTCATATGGCTTTTCACCAGTGTGAACTCTGTGGTGCCTCCTGAGGTGAGACCTCTGACGAAAGGATATCCCACATTCACTACACTCATATGGCTTTTCTCCAGTGTGAACTCTGCAGTGGTTAGTGAGTTCAGCCTTTTCTCTGAAATGCTTCCCACAATCGCTACACTCATATGGCTTTTCTCCAGTGTGAACTCTTTGGTGTATAGTGAGGGCAGCCCTTTCACGGAAATGCTTCCCACATTCACGACACTCATATGGCTTTTCACCAGTGTGAACTCTGCGGTGGTTAGTGAGGGTAGCCTTTTCTCTGAAATGCTTCCCACATTCACTACACTCATATGGCTTTTCTCCAGTGTGAACTCTTTGGTGTACAATGAGGTGACACTTTTGACGAAAGGATATCCCACATTCACTGCACTCATATGGCTTTTCTCCAGTGGGAACACTGTGGTGTTTAGTGAGAGCAGTGCTTTCACTGAAGACCTTCCCACAATCGGTACACTCATAAGGCTTTTCTCCAGTGTGAACCCTCCCATGTGGAGGGTGGTTAAACATTTGTCTACACACTTCCCCACATTTATTATACTCATAAATCATATTTCCAGAGCAGAGACCTTTCTGATAAGCAACTTTCTGTTTCTGCCTGTCAGCTCTTTCACATTCCACCCACTGGTGATGTCTTTTTCCAATTAGAAATTCCTGTGAAATCTCATTGTTACTGTGTGGCTCCATAGTGTTAAGAGTGGCCTGGTGCTGGACAAGCCCTAAGATGGCTGGGGAGTCTTCCCCAACCTCCGTCCTAGCTGCAGGCATCCCAGATAAGTAGAAGCAGCAACTGGTCACAAGCAAGGTGCTCTCCATATCTTCCTTCCATGGCTTCTCTCCACTGGCATCCTTCTGTTGCTGGTGAGGGTTTGCACTGAAACACAAGTCTCTCAAACATGCATCACTTAAGAACACATTCTTCTCAAAGTAAACCACTTGTAACTCACTCAGGTGCAAAATATCTTTTAACACTGAGAAGCACGGCTTACACAGATGGGTCCTCTGGGTGGCTGCAGCTGTCCTGGAAGCCCTGACCTGAGAATCTCCTACAGATACACTGTGCTGAGAATAGGCCTCCACATCATCCATCCTATGCCAAGTACCTGAAAACAGAGGAATGATGAGGAAATGAATGACTCTGGTGACAGGGGGAAGTCCCATTATAAAAGTGGGTTGCACATACTACATTGGTTTCATGCAATTGGCTGAAAATAAAAGACCTGAAAGATGGATTAGTAAGAGGTCACTCTGAAGTTCTTGAGCACTGAAGATCACAAACCAAGGGAGACTTCAGCAGAAATAGAGCAAAAACAAGACAAGCACCACATGGAGGAGAAGCGGACTGTCCAGCTCATTCTGCTGCTAACAGCATTCAGTAGATCAGTGATGGTGAACCTATGGCGCGCGTGTCAGAGTTGACACACGAACTCATTTTTCTGGTTGATTTTTCTTTGTTAAATGGCATTTAAATACATAAAATAAATATCACAAATATAAATCTTTGTTTTACTATGGTTGGAAATATCAAAAAATTTCTATTTGTGACACGGCATCAGAGTTAAGTTAGGGTTTTTCAAAATGCTGACACGCCGAGCTCAAAAGGTTTGCCATCACTGCAGCAGATCTTCTATGCTGGTGACACGGGCAAGCTGTGCAGAAGTTTGGTTACATCTCATTCCAAGTAAAATCCAATAAACAAGTAGCTGGTATTTTAAGGGGTATTTAAGCATGTACACTGAGTGGCCAGATTATTATGACTGGCCAGATTATTATGACCACCTCATCAGTACAATGAAATGAATTAGTTATGCAAAGAATAATAATAATAATGATAATAAAAACTTGAGAGTATTTGCTTAGGAAGTTTTCAATATTGAGTATTTTGGAAGTGTCAATGAAGTGCTGTTGGGGTGGTCATTATAATCTGGCCACTCAGTGTATGTGCTCCTTATAACACTTGCATAGGTCCATGTTGTAGAATACTGCAGAAAGAGATGTGCAAAGGAATAGGTGATGTAAAAAAGGACACAAAGGTAAAGATATCCAAAGTTAGAAAGTCATTGATGAAATGAGAAGCCAGCAAAGTGTCAAATATGGAAAAGGAAATGTATAAATGAGGGGTGGCCATTGGAACTTGCACCAAACATCATTAGACAGGAGCAGGTTCCTGGTACAATCTGAACACCATCCTTATGTCCTACCTCCCCCGAGCTGCCACTCAGCCAGGCCAGGCTTCCCCTAGGAACATCCTGTATGTTCACCCTGCAGAAACCCACGGTTCTCCCTGCACCTCCTTCTCTAGAAATATCTACAAACTAAATATTCCAAGCATCAATGAAAGACAACAGAGGTGAGCAGCCATCACTTGCGCATTGCATTCGGCTTGCAATAGTATTCACAGAAGGTAATATTACAAACAACAATGGAAGGAGGGTCTTACAATAACAGCCCCTGGTTCATGTATATAAAGAAGATACCTGGCACAGGCATTCACCAAGGTCCTTATCTACAGGAAAGGTGCAGAAGTGGGGGCCATGGATCTGGATACAGTCACCCTTCCTGGGTGAGGAAGAGCAGGAGGGACCCATTAAGCTGTCTGTAAGACTGCTGACACCCAGACACTTCCTGTAGTTCCTAAGGCAACTGGTGTTAGGGAAGTTTGTGGAGTCTATTGCTCAGGGCTCTCTGGGAGCTCAGCACTGGCAGCCACAGCCCATTTCACAAGACAGTGGGGGAAATGAGCAGAGCCCATGGTCTTGCTTTGAGAGAGAGAGTGCTATGTCTGGAGAATAAATAAAGAGTGGGCATTACTTCAGGACACTAGGAGAGATGAAGGTCTTACCTACGAATGATACAAGTGAAAACACTTCCAGCATCACATCACAGTACAGACGTCTCTGAGCCTCATCAAGGATCTCCCACTCCTCCTGAGCAAACGCAATGGCCACGTCCTCAAAATTCATATCCTGCCATAATGAGGACAGTACATCCCATGATAAGATTCTCTCTTGAGATGCCAAGTTTGTCACATTCCCCACCCGGCACATCCATCTGCTTCCTCTACTCCCCACATCAGGGAAGACAGCAGGCCTTAGTCCCATAAAGGCAATCTCTTCTTATATTCCTACTAGAGGCCCGGTGCACAAAAATTTGTGCACTTGGGGGGGGGGCCCTCAGCCCAGCCTATGCCCTCTTGCAGTCTGGGACCCCTCGGAGGATGTCCACCTGCTGGCTTAGGCCCACTCCCTGGTGGATCAGGCCCAAGCTGGTAGTCACACATTCCTCTGGCAGCCCGGCAGCCCTGGGGAAATGTCCACTTGCCAGAAGGGAGCAGGCCTAAGCTGCAGTCGGACATCCTTAGCCCTGCTGAGGAAGTGGGAGAGGCTCCCACCACCACCGCTGTACTGGCAGCCATCAGCCTGGCTTGTGGCTGAGAGCTCCCCCTGTGGGAGTGCACTGACCTTCAGGGGGCAGCTTCTGCACTGAACGTCTGCGCCTTGGTGGTCAGTGTGTGTCATAGTGACCAGTCATTCCCAGTTGTTCTGCTGTTAGGGTCAGTTTGCCTATTACCCTTTTATTATATAGGATAGAGGCCTGGTGCATAGGTGGGGGCCAGCTGGTTTGCCCTGAAGGGTGACCGGGATCAGGGTGGGGGTCCCACTGGGGTGCCTGGCCAGCCTGGGTGAGGGGCTGATGGCTGTTTGCAGCTGGTCACATCCCCTTCAGAGTGCGGGTCCCCACTGGGGTGCCTGGCCAGCCCGGGTGAGGGGCTGATGGCTGTTTGCAGGCTGATCAAGCCCCTTCCCCAGTGGGGACCCTCACCCCATGGAGGTTTGGCTAGCCTGGGTGAGGGGCTGAAGGCTGTTTTCAGTCTGGCCACACCCCCTTTAGGGTGGGGAGTCCTGCAGGGGTGCCTGGCCAGTCTGGGTAAGGGGCTGAGGACTGTTTTCAGGCTGGCCAAGCCCCCTGGCGATGGAAGCTCCCAGCCTCTCCTTCTTTTCTTTTCTTTTCTAATTCTGGGGTTTATGTACCTTCTATAATTGAAACTTTGTAGCTTTGAGAGGAGCTCAGAGCTGGCCAGGGTGGGCGAGAGGGAAGCCTGCTGGTCATTCCAGCTCCATGGCCATGGCCAGCTGAAAGCAGGTCTCTGGGGTTTATTTACCTTCTATAATTGAAACTTTGTTGCTTTGAGTGGAGCTCAGAGCCCACCGTGGCAGCCGGCCGCCACCTTGTTTGGTTAATTTGCATATAGTCGCTCTGACTGGCTGGTGGGCTTGGCTTAAGGCGTAGCAAAGGTACAGGCAATTTGCATGTTTGTCTTTTATTAGTGCAGATTGATGCTGTGTCTCTCACAACAATAAAGGCAGATGAGCAGTTATAATATACCTGTGCTTTGGGCCTCAAATGAGAGTCAGACTGCCCCCTTTCAATAACAGTGGGTGCCAGTAACATAGGATAGCACAAGATGTTGCACATAAAGGGAGTGTGAGTGACTTGACACTGGTCTTGTCAGGCAATACCCATGTTGTCCTCCAAATTGTCCCTCAAAGACACCAAAATGCTAATGCACATTACACTTCCGACTCCAATCCCAGTTTGCTGAGGCCATCACTTTGCATTACCTGCTGCCCATAGTTCTTTGATCCACACTTGTCTCACAGCTTCATTCCCAGAGGCACATCTTCACTAATGACATAAATAAGCCATCACAAGGACAGGTTGTTTTCTAACTAGTTTATTTTCTAAAATTCTAGTTCACCACCTCTGTGATATATTTCTCTCTCAACCTTCTCTGTTCTCCCTTCCCCATGCTGGTGGAGATTTTCAAGTGCAGGTGACACTGATGTATGCTATATCATTCCTATTGTTCACTGGGTCAGGCCTCAACTAGAAATGACAGGTGGGCACATATATGTCACCTAAGCTCTGGACCTCGTATGTAGCACCAGAACAACCCATCTTGTCAGAAATTATCCTAAAATTTCCCATATCATATCATGAAGACACCATCAGAAATGGACTCCCTTTTCATTCACTCGTCTGTCAATGTTAGTGCCCGGCAGCTCTGGTTTTAGTCCCAGGACCACACTGATGTCATCATGCCCTGTGGGTGACTGTGCAGCTCAGCCTGGTTCCCCCACCTGCTACACTGAAATAAAGAGCACCTCCCATACTGTTCTTTGGATCATCCATTGCATGCTCTGCCCTCAAGAGAACCATGGCTGTTAGTCACCACAGGTCCCTGTGCTGTGCTGGTGTTCACATGTGTGTGGACTGACTAGTTGAATAAAACACATATATTGATTTGAGACAGGGAAATAGGGAGATGAATTAATCAGTTTTTAAAAAGAGGTTCAAACTTTGTTTCTCAATAATTTTACTGTTTTATTATGAAAATTTTTGTACATAATTGGTGCTACTGTATCAGCATATTGGAAATAAAAAAATATAATGATGTACTACTGAAATATCTTATCAGTCCATGTTCAGAGCCATCATTTTGGCTGTTTCAACCTCACAATGATGAGAGTATTTACACAAGGGATATTAAAAAAGATTACAATCCTAGACTTCACTTGAATTTTGAATGCTTAGACTTAAATAAGAATGATGGAGAATGTTACCAATACAGATTAAACCAGTGAGTGTATGATATAAGTGGGTTTAAATTATATCTAGAAAAAATATGGGGGAAATTTTTCCATTCCAATATTCAAAACCTATGGTTCCTTATACAGAGCAAAAAAGTTACTTGAGTCTCTGAGGTATGAGTGAACTTAAATATTTCTTAAATTGTGCACTGTCCTCCTATTGGTTAAATAATAAATTCACACACACACATATTAGAGGCCTGGTGCACGAAATTTTAGCAGTAGGGAGAGGGTGGTCCCTCAGCTTGGCCTGAGCCCTCTCACAGTCTGGGAGCCCTTGGGAGATGTCCGACTGACAGCTTAGGCCCGCTCCCCAAGGGGAGCCACAGAGGTGGGAGAGGCTTCTGCCACCTCCACTGCACTTGCCAGCTGTGAGCCCAGCTTCTGGCTGAGCGGCGCTCCCCTGTGGCAGGGCACTGACAACCAGGGTGCAGCTCCTGCATTGAGCGTCTGTACCCTAGTTGTCAGTGTGCATCATAGTGACCAGTTGTTCTGCTATTCGGTCTCTTTGCGTATTAGCCTTTATATATATATATACCTTTATGGATTTCAGAGAGGGAGAGAAAGAGAGAGAGAGAGAAACATCGATGATGAGAGAGAATAATTGATCGCCTGCCACCTGTGCACACCCCACTAGGAATGGAGCCCACAACTGGGCATGTGCCCTTGACTTGAATTGAACCTGGGACCCTTCAGTCCACAGGCTGATGTTCTATCCACTGAGGCAAACAAGCTAGGGCTCATTTTATATTTTTAATTTCTTATTGTTGAAAGAATTACTTATGTCCCATTTTCAATCCTTTGACCTCTCCAGCCAAACCCCTCCTCCCCCACCCTGGCTTCCACTCCCGCATTGTCTGTGCCCATTGATTATGCTTATACCCATACAAGTTCTTTGGGTGATCTCTTATCCTCCAAACCCCGCTCACCCTCTCATGCCTTTTTTTCTGAGGTTTGAAGGTCTCTTTGATGCTTTTGTCTCTGAATGTATTTTTGTTCATCACTTTAGGCCAGTGGTCCTCAACCTTCCTAATGCCGCGACCCTTTAATAAAGTCCTCATGTTGTGGTGACCCCCCAAAACAATATATAATTATATATGTGTTTTCCAATGGTCTTAGGCGACCCCTGTGAAAGGATCGTTTAACCCCCAAAGGGCTGGTTTATGCTGTTCATTATATTCCAGAAATGATGATATCATGTGATACTGATCTTTCTCTGACTGGCTTATTTTGCTTAGCATAATGCTCTCCAAGTAATAAATTCATTTTAAAAATTGTTAAAAGATTCTGAGCAGACATTTTAACAAATATGATAAAGACAATGTGAATATATGTATGAAACAAATCCTCACCATCAAAAATTGTTAGGTTAATGAAAGTAAAACAAAGGTGAGGTAATCCTATACTCATTTATTGGGCTAGTATTTAAAAAAAATTACCATCATATGTGCTGGCAGAGTTTCAGAAAAACGGGAATTTTCATTACTCTGGGTGGGTGGGAATGCAAAGGAAATAAGCATTTTAGATCACAGTTCCACATATCATACAATGTAAAACTTTCACCTATACAACAACAGTTTGATCAGTAAAACATACATCTAGATAATGAACTGAACACAATATGCCCAGCAGATTTATCTATAATACCCCAAACCTGGAAATAACCAAAGTCATAGACACATAATTAAAGTAGTAATTCACAGTACACAATTTGTGTTGAATCTCAAAATAACTATGTAGGGTGAAGGAAACCAATATTTGTTAAAGAGCACACATCTTCTAGTGCCCATAAAATTATGAAAAATATGCACTACTGTGTTGTAATGGAAGGAAAATCAATGCCTACTTGTAGGACTGGGGAAGGTAGAGAGAGAGTTTGTAAAAGGGCAGAAGGTAAATATAGGGTATGCCAAAAGTAGGGTTAGAGTTGTTGGTATGGGAAGTAATACAATAATTAACAAATAATAATACAAGAATTTACTCTTCCCTGGTTAGTGTTACTCACTCAGTTAGGCATCATCCCCTACACTTAAAGGTCACTACAACAGGTCAGGGCACTAGAACATGCCTTCTTCAAACCCCAGAAGGGGGCGTGCAAGAGGCATCAGATTAACATATGTCTCTCATATAGATGTTTCTCTCTCCCCCCTTCCTTCCCATTCTCCCTGAAAGAATCAATAAACTAGTGTTTAAAATACTTTTGTAAAAACAATAAACTATGTGTTTTGGGTGCTCACTATTGTAAACCCATTTTTGCTCCACCCTGTACATTGGTGACAGATAAGTTTATTTCATGTGTGACAACTTCACAGCTTTATATGTACATCAAACCTCACCAAATAGTACATATTAAAAATGTCCAGTTTGTTGCATGTCATTTCTCATATCCTGGAAGGAACAGCCTTGCCATAGTCCCAGCAAATATTAGTAAGCAATTTAGACTATTATCATCAGAATCCATAGGAATGTTGACTGGTGGCAAGAAACATCCTGGGGTTGATTATAGGATTATTCTTCCTCTACCTTTGAATTCTTGTATGTTGAGCATCAACCTTGAGGTGAACACCCTAGGGGGACCAGCAGAATAGCAAAATTATAAGATTATTTTTTCTGCCAATGACTTCAGTCATAGTAAACAGGTATGGAGGTCTTGAGAACATTTGTACACAAACATCACGCAAGCCACAGGCCCTGCAACATTTGTGGAAAACATTCAGAAGAAGCATTTTTCAACTAATTTACTGCAGTCTCTCCCACTCACAATGGAAACAGTGCTTCTGCCCTAGTTTTGGTTGCACGCAACCCCCAGATTCTTACCACAAATGACACCAGCCTATGAAATTTAGTCCATCATGACATATGGATCATTTGCTGAGACTTATGTCATACACACTGTGAACAAAGTGCTTCACAGAAGCACAACAAAGACCTCCTCTTCAGGGTGACCTTTGACTTCACCAATAATAGAGGTACCAGGCTGCAAATTAGAACCATAAAGTCCTGCAGTCTTGCTTTAAGGCTTTCGGCAGAAATGCAAAATAAGCAAATAATGGCCAAAGAGTGATTTTCTGCCATCATGATGTCCCTTCAGAAGCACTGAAAGTTTGGGATCCCCACAATATCTCTTCACCTCTACCTGCTGACAGATCACAATTGTGCTTTCAATTCATCCCAGGCAGAGAACAGAACCAATAAATTAAAAGTACAAATGCAAAAGGCACCTTTATAAAAAGATCATAAACCAGAGCCATATACAGCAAGTGGTGTGCATGTTGGTGAATAACTACCTGAAAAAATTCATCACAGCACAATGTGAGAAGCACAATGTCCCTGAAAGGTGTGGCATATTTTAGGATTGTGGTCTGGGGGAAACAATGGTTAGGTCCATTCCTTACTCAGAGACAAAGGAGTGAAGATCCTAAGAGCTCGGAGTACTCATCATTTCCTCAAACATAAGTTAGAATACAGAATTCATTTTTTTCTGAGCACACAGGACTTCCCACAATCAGTACACACATATAGCTTTTCTCTAGTGTGAACTCTCCTGTGGATAAGGAGGTGATTGTTGCAGGTAAAAGATTTCCCATATTCACTACATTCATAAGGTTTTGCAGCACTGTGAACTCTCTAGTATTGAGTGAAGTTACTGTGTTGCCTAAAGGACTTCCCACAATCACTACACTCATATAGCTTTTCTCTACTGTGAGCGCTGTGATGTTGAATGAGGGTAGACCTGTGTGTAAATGACTTCCCACAGTCACTACACTCATATGGCTTTTCTCCAGTTTGAACTCTCCTGTGGATAAGGAGGTGATTATTGCAGGTAAAAGATTTTCCACATTCACTATATTCATAAGTTTTTTCACCAGTGTGACCTCTCTGGTGTTGAGTGATGATACTGCTTTGATTGAACGACTTCCTGCAAACACGACACTCATTCAGCTTTTCTCCAGTGTGGACTTTGTGATGTTGAATGAGTTTGGACCTCAGGATGACGAACTTCCCACGATCACTACACTCATATTGCTTTTCTACAGTGTAAACTTTTCTATGATGAATGAGGAAAAAGATTTTTCTAAAAGCTTTTCTACATTTTTTACACTTATAAATCACTACTCTGGAGCAGACAACCTGATGTTGAACAACTTTCTGGTTGTGGCTGGCAGCTTTTTCACATTTAGCCCACTCGTCATGACTTCTTCCAATGAGAAATTCTTGTGAAATCTCACTACCCAGTGTTAAATGTGGCCTGGTGCTGGAGAATGTCTCAGATGGCTGGCAAGTCTTTCCCAACCTCCCTAATGGTTGAAGGCACCCATATTAAGTAAAAGCTGCATTGGGACACAAGTGAGGCCCTGTCCATATCTTCTTTCCAGGGCTTCTGTCCACTGGCATCTCTCTGTTGCTGGTGAGTGTTTGCAATGAAACAGAAGTCTCTCGCACATATATGTTATGGATGAAGGCTTTCTGCTCAAAATATACTGCTTGTAACTCAGTCAGGTCCAAAATATCTTTTAAGACTGAGAAAAAGATGTGTCTTCTGGGTTGCTGGGGCTGTCTTAAAAGCCCTGTCATGACTCTCCTGGTACATATACACTCCGCTCAGAATTGGTCTCCTCATCATCTGTTTTATGCCAACAACGTGAAAATAGAAAAATGGTGAGGAACTGAATGCTGACTGTGGTGACAGGTGGAAGTCCCTTTACAAAAGTGTGTTGCACATAACACAGTTCCGTGCAATTGACTCACAACAAAAGATCTATAGGAAGGATTATAAGTTACTCCCATGAAGGTATGGGCTACTGAAGATCGCAAAACAAGGAAGATCTCAAACAAAATATGACGCATGCGGTAAGCACCACGTGGAAGAGAAGCAGGATCTTCAGCTCATTCTTCTGCTAACAGAGTTGAGCATGGTTTGTCTGCTGGTGACGTGGAAAGCTGTGCTGAAATATGGTTATGTCTCATTCCAAGTAATCTATATATATAAAAGAGTAATATGCAAAGTGACCCCTCGGAAGTTAGTCCTGGAGAACGATCGCTCGCTATGACATGCGCTGACCACCAGGAGGCAGTGCGGAACATGGTGGGTGACCAATGGCAGCAGCAGGGCGTGGGCAACGAGGGAAGGAGGAGGCGGGGGAACCATGCGGTGGCAGCGTGGAGGGGGAAACCATGCGGTGGTGGCAAGAGATGGAGGAGGTGGGCAGGCAGAAAATCTGATCGGCCATGATCGCTGGCCTGGCCTAGGGACCCTACTCATGGACAAATTTCATGCACCAGGCCTCTACTATTCAATAAATTAGTACCTGATGTTCAAGAACTATTTAAGCTTGTAGGTGCATCTCATAACACATGTACAGGTGAATGTTAGAGAATACTGAAGATGGAACAATGCAGAGGAACAGGTGATGCAAAAAGGCCACACAGTGAAGGTAGTCAACGGCCAGGAAGTCACAGGTGAAATGACAAGTTAGCACAGTGTCAAGTATGGCAAAAAAAAAAAAAAAAAAGTGAAATGACAAGTTAGCACAGTGTCAAGTATGGCAAAAAAAAAAAAAAAAAACTGTTCTTTTTCACACATGACATGATATTGTACATAAAAAACCCTAAAGACTCCATCAAAAAACTACTAGACTTAATAAATGAATTCGGCAATGTAGCAGGATACAAAATCAACACCAAGAAATCTATGGCATTTCTATACATCAATAGTGAACGTACAGAAAGAAAGATTAAAAAAGCAATCACGTTTACCATCACACCAAAAAAATTAAGATACCTTGGAATAAACCTAACTAAAGAGGTAAAAGACCTCTACTCAGAAAACTACAGGAAATATCAACATATCTTCCTCTAAAGAGATAGAGGAAGATATATACAGATGGAAGAACATACAATGTTCATGGATTTGTAGAATCAACATCATTAAAATGTCCATACTACCCAAAGCAACCTAAAAATTCAACGCACTTCCCATTAATATAGCAACAGCATATTTCACAGACCTAGAACGAACTCTCCAAAAATTCATCTGGAATAAAAAAAGACCCCGAATAGCTGCAGCGATCCTGAGAAAGAAGAACAAAGTAGGTGGGATCTCAATACCTGATATCAAGCTGTATTACAAAGCCACTGCTCTCAAAACTGCCTGGTACTGGCACAAGAACAGACATATAGATCAATGGAATAGAATATAGAGCCCAGAAATCGACCCGAACCAATATGCTCAATTAATATTTGACAAAGGAGGCAATAACTTACAATGGAGTCAAGATAGTCTCTTCAATAAATGGTGTTGGGAAAATTGGACAGATACATGCAAGAAAAAGAAACTAGACCACCAACTTACATCATACACAAAAATAAACTCAAAATGGATAAAGGACTTAAATGTAAGATGGGAAATCATAAAAATACAAGAGGAATCCAAAGGCAACAAAATCTCAGACATATGCCAAAGCAATTCCTGCACTGATACAGTTCCTAGACCCAGGGCATTGGAAACTAAAGAGAAAATAACAGAGGCAGTCAAAAAATCACAAATGTATTGACTACATTCCAAGATTTGGAATGAGGAACCTAGTTTTCAAAAAAAGCAATTTACAGAAGCAGAGACAGCATGCAATCCAAACCACACTTTTGGGTAAACAATTATCTAGAGTCCTTGGGTAACCTATGTTAAACTTAGGCATGTTATCTAAACCACAGTCCTGGTTCTCCAGAACACTGAGTTGACAAGTTAATTGGAGCCCTCCAACCCTGGGACAGCTGCGCTGTCCCTCCCAGGCAAAGGAAAAATGTGCCCTCTAAGACCAGTATGAAACCACAGTTTCTACCTGAAATAATCGTCACCATACTTCACTTTAGAAATTGGATTACTGCTATCAGTCCCTTTTAAAGACTTTGACATAAGCTATTTAACTTTTGTTTAGGGAGGGAACATATAACCTTTATTTGTCCTTAGTTTAAGGAAAGCAGGGTTTTCAAGATTTAAGAGATTAGAAAAATGACTTAGAAGCATTAAAAATATCTTCTTAAAAATAGTATTAAATAAATCTGCAAGGCAAGCACACTTCCTGCACCATCCACATTTCTGTAGTAAAACTCCGCCTTAAAGCTCCACCCCTGAAATTCCATCCTGCCTCAGTGAGCAGACATTCCTTTTTGGCTCAATCAGAGGGAGGGGCCTTTGCTGTTTCAAGATGGCGGACCCCAGGGGAGCAGCAAGCCATGTGGCTGACATGGCGGCAGCCCAGTCATGCAGCTCAAAATGGTGGCTGTCTATACTGTTGTTTTTTTGTTTTTTTGACAGAGCAAACCAAAATCCCTAAAAGATAGATGGCCAACATTATATTGCAGACAAACTGAAATCTCATTAGCTTTTATAATTATCTTAAAGAATATCAATTAAATTTAAACTGGTTTCTGTTTTAAAAATTTTCAGTTGAGGTCATAAAATTAATCCTCTTTTTAATCAGACCAATAAGCAAAGGCATTTAGTTACCACAACTACACAATTTTTCCCAATTCAATCCAAACCTTAAACTTTTAGCTGGCAAGTCAAATATTTAGCATTTCTTAATCAGTAACATTTTTAATCAACCAACAGATTCAATTCTGTCCTCTAGCAATATTTCAGAATTATTTTACTTCAAAATACCTAGACATAAGTTTTTATACAAACAAACTTTGTCCTGACTCCATGATGATCGGTGACGAGAGACAGACAAGGGAGGGGGTGACCTGTTTTCACAGATCTTCACTCAGATGCCCGCCTGACCAAAGTCGTGGAGCCACACAAAGGAGAGGAGAGGGCAGGCCCCCTCCCTCCACACTCACACACTTTCACCAGACATTCACTCAGAATTTAAACAATCCATCCAATTTCTAACAATTTCCCAATTCCTGGGGGAGCTCTATAGCCTCCCCTAATCTCTTTGAAATGATCAATCATAATACTTAAAGGAGTAGTTTGAGTCTGTCCCTGCTGATTGGCCAGGCGCAAGTCAGTGTCTTGTTACAACAGCATGTGGTTGTGTCTATGGTGCGGCCTTCCCTTAATTATCATTGGTTAGTTTAAAGAAATCCTAGGTGGAGAGAGACCAAGATGGCGGCGTAGGTAAACACTGGAGACCGCTGCTGCATACAACCATTTCAAAAATACAACTAAAAGACGGAACGGACATCACCCAGAACCACAGGAAGGCTGGCTGAAGAGAGACTCTACAACTAGAAGGAAAGAGAACAGCAAACCGAGGCTCAGAGGAGGCGCAGTGTGGAAAATACAAAGGTACCGAGGTGCGTGCGAAAGCGGGCTGGTGGCTGAGGGCGCGGTTGTTTTCGGTCGGGGGTGATTCTCAGACTCTGGGCTCCAGATCCGGGCGAGTCTCTAGGGATTCAGACTCAGACGGTAGAAGCGGGATTATCCGGCATCAGTTGGAACCTGAGAGCAGCTTTCTCTCCGAGGTTTGCAGCGGCTGCCGGGGTTCTGAGAAGCAGAGCTTCTGGGAACGGGACAGAGAGCGGCCATAACTGCTCCCTCCGCCCGCCCTGTTGATCCCGCCCCGCCCAAGCCCTGCGCACAGCCATTTGCCGATCGCCTCAGGCAAAGGCTGGATTAGCGCCTTCCCAGAAGACAGCCGTTTTCCACACAGCTGATTCCTACAGCCAGTCGGCCTGGTGGTCAAATCCCTCTAGAGTTAACTACAACAATTAAGGCTTGGCTAGAACAAGACTGTGCACAAAGACCACAAGGCGGTGCACCAACAAAGCATAAAAAATGCGGAGACAAAAAAACATGACAGAAATGGAGGATATAGAGCTAAAAAACGCAATTTTGAGGGCTTGCAATAAACTTGATGAGAGCCTCACGAAAACTAATGAGACCCTCGATGCTACGATAAAGAAATTAGAAAGTAAGCATACACGGACTGAAATAAAGAATATTATACCCAATAGCAGTCCAGAGGAGCACAAGAATCAAACCAAAGATTCGACAAAAAACACCCAACTGGAAAAGCAAAATGAAAAAAGAATCCGAAAGTGTGAAGATAGTGTAAGGAGCCTCTGGGACAGCTTCAAGCGCACTAATATCAGAATAATAGGGGTGCCAGAAGATGAGAGACAGCAAGATATTGAAAACCTATTTGAAGAAATAATGGCAGAAAACTTCCCCCACCTGGTGAAAGAAATGGACTTACAGGTCCAAGAAGCAAAGAGAACCCCAAACAAAAGGAATCCAAAGAGGACCACACCAAGACACATCATCATGAAAATGCCAAGAGCAAAAGACAAAGAGAGAATCTTAAAAGCAGCAAGAGAAAGAGACTCAATTACCTACAAGGGAATACCCATACGACTGTCAGCTGATTTCTCAACAGAAACTTTGCAGGCCAGAAGGGAATGGCAAGAAATATTCAAAGTACTGAATACCAAGAACCTACAACCAAGATTACTTTATCCAGCAAAGCTATCATTCAGAATTGAAGGTCAGATAAAGAGCTTCACAGATAAGGAAAAGCTAAAGGACTTCATCACCACTAAACCAGTATTATACGAAATGCTGAAAGGTTTCCTTTAAGAAGAGGAAGAAGAAAAAGGTAAAGATACAAATTGTGTACAACAAACATGCATCTATCAACAAGTGAATCTAAGAATCAAGTGAATAAATAATCTGATGTACAGAATGAACTGGTGATTACAATGAATCAGGGACATAGAAGGGGAATGGACTGACTATTCTTGGGGGGGGGGGAGGGGAATGGGAGATGCGGGAAGAGACTGGACAAAAATCGTGCACCTATGGATGAGGACAGTGGGTGGGGAGTGAGGGCGGAGGGTGGGGCGGGAACTGGGAGAAGGGGAGTTATGGGAAAAAAAGAGGAACAAATGTAATCAGAACAATAAAGATTTAATTTAAAAAAAAAAAAAGAAATCCTAGGTGTGGTTAGCAAAGGCTTGGGCTTCCAGGAAGAAGCTCCTTGCTGAGCACATGGCTAATGGCTGCTGCCCCAAAATGGAGGATCTGGGTCAAGATGGAGGGTGTAGCCCTTGCCCTTTCAGTCACAACATGAGAAACTGTATTATAGGGTCGCGGCATTAGGAAGGTTGAGAACCACTGTTCTATGGGCTCACCTGCTCAGTACCCTTGCCCAACCCAGGGGCCAGGTGCCCTCTAGATGCCTGTGTTATCTCCGGGCTCAGTCCTCAGTGCTCACTCTGCCAGTTCCCTTATCATTTACAGGACTTCTCCTTCCTGTCCACAGCTGCTGTCCTCTGTCTTCTAGTCTGTCCTTCCTCTGAGCAATGTTAGGAAAAGTTAGAATCCGGCCTCAGAAAATTCCCTCTTTTTTTCACAACCATCTATGGCCCCAGCGTTCTGAAAATGAAAGTAAAACTGCTCGTGCAAAACCTCACCTCATCTCTCTGTTGCCTTTAGATCCACAACAGACCCGGGTTTTCCTAATCCTCCTGCCTGGGCCTCACCACTGTGTCCTTAGAAGGTGGCATTGCAGCCTGTGGCTCTCATCCCCATCACACCCTGTGTCACCCAGGAGAGACTCACTGTTCTGGATGCGGCTTCCTGGGCGGTGGGACCTGAGAGGCGGGTCCCCAAGGCTGGGGGGTTAAACGGGGTCAGGCTGCGGGAACGCTGTGGGAAGAGAGGAGTCCGGGAGGCACGGAGGCCCCAATCCCGGCCTGTTGGTGCCCAACCAGCGTCAGACACACCCCGCACAGCAAGGACGCTGCCTCCTAGGCCTCCTCCTACTCACGACCAGTGCGCTGAGGCCTGTGAAGCTTTGAAGAAAGTGAAGAGGTCAAAATGCCCGCCAGGAGGAGGAAGGCGGAAGTCCCGCCCTAACGGGATGCCCTGACAACAAAAGTTCCCTTTAGCTCCGCCCACGTCAGGCGTTCCTTTCTGGGTAATGTAGTTTTCTCAAACGCCGACAGGATGGCTAGGTTCCCAGCCAATGACAGTGGTGAATAAAGGTGATGTGTTCAGCAAGAGGACCTGGGGAAAGATAAGATTTGACCAGAGGCCTGGTTAACTGGACAGACTGGCAGATCTCCCGGGAGAGGGCTGTGGGGAGGACTGGGAGAGATCCCCCAAGGAATATATATGCACAGGGGAAAATGGGAGACATCTGTAATACTATCAACGTGGACCCATGAATCAAGTTATCTCTGGCTGGATTCCAGGTCAGGGCACACGCCTAGGTTCGGGGAGCTCCATCCCTGTAGGGGGCATGCAGGAGACAGCTGATCAATGATTCTATCTCATCATTGATTTTCCTACATCTCCCTCTCTCTCTAAAAAATCAATTTAAAAAAGGAATAGTGTTAAGATTGATTTGAGTCAACAACACTGAAGTGAATGAGGGCTATCACATTTCTTTCAAGTTCTCAAAGAAAAATCATGCCTTGGTCTCTCTTTATAGAGTATGTCCCAGGCATAGCTGTGTTCACCAACAGGAAGGAGCCTAGAGCGGGTCTGCCTCAGCTTGGTCTGTAGAGTTTGAGTTCATTACTTCATGTTAGAAAAGATTTCACAACACGAGTTCAGAAGATTTTGAGGGTACGATAAATGAAGCTGGGAATAATGAAAAAATGTAGGCCTTCTGATAGAACAAGCAACAGCACAGAGACCAGGTGTGGCTCCTTTGCCTCTCTAGAAACATTGTGGGAAATAAGTGAGCCAAAGTGAGGCTGCTGTTAGCTCACTGGGCATTCAGAGTAAAGGAGGTCTTAAGAGCAGATTCAGGGGGTTAGCCTAGATGAGCTGCCACTGCTCATTGCTACCCTGGTTACAGCTTGAGTGGGATACCTGAAAGTCTTAGAAGAGCCCAGCTGGTGTGGTTCAGTGGTTGACTGTTAAACCATGACCCCGCAGGTCACTGATCAATTCTTGGTCAGGACACATGTTCAGGTGGTGGGCTGGATTCATATTGTGGTGCATGCAGGAAGCAATCTAACAGCGATTCTTTCTTATCATGATGTTTCTCTCTCTCTCTTCCCCTTTCCCTTCCTCTCTGAAATCAATAAAAATATTTTGAATCTGTGCATTAAATCACTTATACTTACATCAAAATTTAAAATGTTTAAAACTTGCCACTTTCTATTATTTTATTATATTATCATGAATGTTCATGAGTATATTTGTACCTACCGCATCAGCATGTTGGAAATAATATGTAATGATTTGCTACTGAAATATCTTATCAGGCCCATGTTCAGTGCCATCATTTTGCCAGTTTGAAACTGATCATGATGAGAGTATTTTACACCAAGAAAATTGACAAATAGTACAAAACTTAACTTCACTGATGTACTATTGAATACTTTAACTTAAAATGGATGGTGGAGAATGTTAGCAACATAGATTAAACTTAAAAGTGTATCTTGCCAGTGGGCATTAAATTGTGCATAAGATAAAGTTTGAGAAAAACTGTTTTGCTTTCAGTATTCAAAACATATAGTTCCCAATGGCAAATAAACCAATTGGTTCTTTAAGGAATGAGTGAAGTGAATACAGATGTCTTAGATACTGAACTGTCCTCCTATCGATTAAATCCTAATTTCATTTTAAAAATTACAAAAGTTTCTGACCAAATCTTTCAACAAAAGAGATAAAGACAACAGAAATAAATGTATAAAGAAATGCTCACCATAAAAATTTCTTATGGAAATGGATTTAAAACAAAACAAGTTAACACTATACTGATTTTGGGGCCTACAATTTAAAAATATTAAACATTGCATGTGTTTACAAGGATAAAGAGAAATTAGAATTTTCATTATTGTGTGTGTCTGGGAAGGCAAAGGGAATGACCATTTTAGATCACAGTTTGCATGTCTTCAAAAGCATACCACACACCTACACTGCAACATTTAGATAAGTGAAGCATACATTTATATAAATAACTGAATGCAACATTTCCAGAAAATTTATTTATAATACCCCAAACCTGGAAATAACAAAAACCATAAACAGATCAATAGTTAAAGTGTTTATATACAGAACACAATACTACTCAGCAATAAAAAATAATTAACATTTAACATAAATATTAGTGTTGAATGTAAAATAACTGTGTATCATGAAGGAGACCAATATTTGTTAAGGAATACGCACCTTATAGTGCTTACAATATTATGAAAAATATGAACTCATCTTGTAAGGGAAGAAAACGAATAAATGCATTTAGGGATGGGGAAGGTAGAAAGGAGATGATGAAAGAAAGGAGGTAAATATAGGGTGTGGTAAAGTAGCTTTAGAGTTGTTGTACGGAAATTAATTCAATAATCCTATATAATAGAAGGCTAAGATGCAAATTGACCAAGGAGTCACTATGACACAAACTGACCACCAGGGGGCATATGCTCAATGCAAGAGCTGCCCCTTGGTGGTTAGTGCACTCCCACAGGGGTAGCACCACTCAGCCAGAAGCTGGGCTTATAACTGGCGAGTACAGTGGTGGTGGCGGGGGCTTCTCCCACCTCCAGGGCAGTCAGACATCCCCAGAGGGCTCCCAGACTGCAAGAGGGCACAGGCCGGCCTGAGGCACCCCCTGAGTGCATGGATTTCATGCACCAGGCCTCTAGTTCATAAATAATAATGCAAGTATAAACTCTTCCCTGGCCATTGTACTTCAGTAGGTTGGGCACCATCCCTTCCTCTGAAAGGTCACTGGTTCCATTCCAGGTCAGGGAATATACCTTCCTGGATTCCCTTTAGGTGGCATACAGGATGCAGCTACTTGATGTTTCTCATCTCTCTCTCTCTTTCTCTCTCTCTCTCTCTCTCTCTCTCTCTCTCTCTCTCTCCCCTCCAGGATAAAAGCCCAAGTCCTTGCAATGGCCTCTGTTCTGCTCCCCTGTGAGCCCCACATGAATCCTTTTCCTGTTTCTCACACATCCCTAGGGGCTTGCCACTTGCCACTATCTCTGATCTGCAGAAGAGAAAATGAGGTCAGAGCTATGCCCAGTCCTACTTTTTAGAAGGGGAAACTGAGGCTTGGAGGACGCAGGTCAAATGGCTGTCCAGTGGCTGATCCAGAAGTCCAGGTGAGGTGACACCTGAGACCCGAATTACATGGCCTTCCTCAGTAAATATTTTTTGAATAGATGAGTGTTAATTAAATCAATTCTTAAACTCAAAAAAATCCTAGCTCTTAGTAATGAAACAAAGCTTGTTCACATCCTATATAATAAAAACCCAGGGACTGAACGGCAGAACAACCAGAATGACAACCAGTTAAGCAGTCACTATGATGCACACTGAATACCAGGGGACCGCCTTTGCTATGCCACCCAGCTCTTGCCTGCTGCCTGGGTTTCCGATCACTCAGCGGCACGCGGCTTCTTCCATCCTTCCCCTTTCACCTCCCAGCATTGCGCCTCGGTATGCAAATTAACCGTCAACTTTGTTGGCAGTTAATTTGCATATCACCCTGATTAGCCAATGGGAAGTGTAGCGAAGGTACGGTCAACTACCATGTTTGTCTATTATTAGATAGGATA
This sequence comes from Myotis lucifugus, assembly GCF_000147115.1. Taxonomy (NCBI): domain Eukaryota; kingdom Metazoa; phylum Chordata; class Mammalia; order Chiroptera; family Vespertilionidae; genus Myotis; species Myotis lucifugus. The sequence goes on along the minus strand of NW_005872342.1, from coordinate 6,935 downwards.
ACTTGAAGCCCAGTGGACAAATTTGTGCATGGGTGGGGTCCAGCCAGCTCAGCCCCAATTGGGGCCGATCAGGGCTGAGCCATCTGGGGAGTGAGGCCACGGGTGATTGGGTGGCAGGCCCCGCCGCAATTGGGATTGGGGGGGCCGATTGGGTTGGGGTCAGCCATGAGGAGGGGCTGTGGTGGGTGGGCCAGCTGGCCCCACCTTCTATTGTATAGGGTAGTGCCGACTGGGGGCCAGTGGCCTAGGGGAGAGGCCAGGGATAGTTGGCTAGCCGGCCCTGCCCCTTATTGGGGTGAAGGGCCAATCTGGGGTGGGCCCGGGTGGGGGGGAAGGGCTACTGGCTGATCAGGGTGGTGGGGGCCCATTGGGGGTGGGGTCGGTCAGGAGGAGGGGCTGCAGGAGGTTGGCCAGTGGCCCCACCCTCTACCATGTGTATATTGATGCATTGATTTTAAAAGTACTGACTCTTTCAGCATAAACACTACAGCTAGTTGAATAGAAGGATCCCTGAGAGTAACTTGCTGCCATGATTGTCAGGTGTTTGCAATAACATTTTATCTGTTTCATTTATGCAGGTAGAGCTGCCTTTCTGGAGGCTGCAGTGAGGAAGTTTGATGATGTCTGTAAAAAGGGAAGTAAATGCAAAGAGTGTGACAACCTATTCGCCATCATTGCCCATTTGTATGAATTCTACGTGGTACCGTCTCTCATATTCGACATTTTGGAAAAACTTACTGGAAATTTCACAGAGAAGGATATGGAACTGATCCTATTAATGCTGATAAATGTGGGCTTTTCAATGAGAAAAGATGATGTTTTGCCACTGGAGGTGATCACAGAGACCCAGGCCAAAGCCAGCGGTGCAGGCAGCAAGTTCCAGGACAAGACCAGGTATGATGGGTCACACGACCTTCCTCCTAAGTGCCTAAATCCTTAGAAGTGGACCAGAACATATAAATAAGTGTGGTAAATGCTATGTTTCATTTCCTAGTAATCTGTTACCTTCTGCTTCTATGATTTGCTTTTTAATCTTTAAAACTAGAGGCCAGGTGCACGGATTCAGCTCTTTGACATCCCCCAAGGGGTCCCAAGGCCAAGGGACCCCACTGGTGCACAATCGGGGCCAGGGAGGGATCGTGGGAGGGCTCCAGGGCATGTCTGGCCCATCTCATCCAGTCCTGATCAGCTGGACCCCAGCAGCAAGCTAACCTACCAGTCAGAGCATCTGCCCCCAAGTGGTCAGTGCACATCATAGCGACTGGTCAAATGATCGAATGGTTGGAGGGACAATTAGCATATTAGGCTTTTATATATATAGACTAGAGGCCAGGAGCACAGGATTTGTGTACTGGTGGGGGGCGTGGCCTGCAGAGATCAGCCTTCTGTAGAAGAGCGCTCATCCTGATCAGCCTAGCAGCGCTCCCACTGTGGGAGCACACTGACCACCAGGGGGCATCTCCTACATTAAGCTTCTGCCCCCTGGTATTCAGTGTGCATCATAGTGACTGCTTAACTGGTTGTCATTCTGGTTGTTCCGCCGTTCAGTCCCTGGGTTTTTATTATATAGGATGTGAACAAGCTTTGTTTCATTACTAAGAGCTAGGATTTTTTTGAGTTTAAGAATTGATTTAATTAACACTCATCTATTCAAAAAATATTTACTGAGGAAGGCCATGTAATTCGGGTCTCAGGTGTCACCTCACCTGGACTTCTGGATCAGCCACTGGACAGCCATTTGACCTGCGTCCTCCAAGCCTCAGTTTCCCCTTCTAAAAAGTAGGACTGGGCATAGCTCTGACCTCATTTTCTCTTCTGCAGATCAGAGATAGTGGCGGGTGGCAAGCCCCTAGGGATGTGTGAGAAACAGGAAAAGGATTCATGTGGGGCTCACAGGGGAGCAGAACAGAGGCCATTGCAAGGACTTGGGCTTTTATCCTGGAGGCACCTGAAAGATTCTGAGTGGAAAAATGGCACAGGAAGTCTCCATGCTAATGGCCACTTTGGCTACAATGTAGAAGATGAAGGTGGTCAGGAAGATCGTAGATGGTGGTGGGAGGATTATTTCAGTTGCAGTGGGTGTGGTGTATATATAAAGCCAGTGACCTTAACGCCGTAACCACCATAGTGACCAAACGACCGAATGACTGGTCACTATGCCACCCACTGTGGCTAGCAAACAAGTGATCAGGGTGTGGGGCCAGTCAGTCAACCTCCTACAGCCCCTCCCCATGGCCGCACACACCTGATCAGACTTCCCCACCCAGATGAAGGGCAGGGCTGCCAGCCAAATGCACCCCCACTGCTCCTCCCCACCCATACCTCCACCAGCCCTGCCCCTGGTCAGCCCACCCCCCAACGATAGGCCCACAACCCTTCCCCCCAGCTGGCTTTGTCCCTGATTGCACCCTCCCCTACAATAGGGGGCAGGGTCAGCTGGCCACTTCCTGCAGCTCCTCCCCATGGCTGGCCCCACCCCCAATCAGCCTCCAGACTCCAATCGGGGTGGGGCTCTCCGGCCAATTGGCCACTGCCACTCCCGCCTGCTGCCCAGGCACTGATTGGGCCTGATCGGGGCAGGCCAGCCAACCAACTTCCTGCCATCTCCTCTTCCTGATAGGCCCAGCCCCAATCCTCCCCAGTTGGGGCCAGGCAGGCCGGACACCACCTGTGCAAGAATTCATGCACTGGGCCTCTAATATATATATATTTGTTTGTTTCTTTGTTTTGTTTTGTTTCATTTTGTTTTAATCCTCACCCAAGTATATTTTTCCATTGACATTTTAGAGAGAATGGAAGAGTAAGGGAAAGATAGAGAGAAATATCATTGTGAGAGACACACACTGGTGTTTCTATCCCTCTCGCCCACTCCCTTCTTCTCTGAAATCAATTAAAGAAATAAAAATATATACATGTATATATGTAATCATGCTGGTTTAAATGTAAAAGGGATAACTGCTTGGATCACAAGACACCTCAAATGCTCAAGTGGCACAAACATACAAGAATCCCTTGTTTATCACTCTCCACATACCTGCAAAGTTGCCATCCTAGTTAATCACACACATCTACAGGTGAGAAGATTCAATTTCTAGCAAGGAGTTTCCAAGCAAAGTAGCTAGCATGTTGCCTTCTCCCCGCAACATGGAGGCTGCTCTCGGACTGTGAGCTTGGTCTCCTGTGAGCATCCCTGACATGGTATTGAAATTTCTCTTCAGACTCATCCTGTGCTAAGTCATCTCCCGTATTAGGCTGTGAGGTCACTGCAATAAGGGATTACTCAGCTCAAACTTAAAGATGGAAGGTACTAGACATTGTGGGGATACAATAACTAAACCAGCAGTTTTCAGGAAATCTTTCAGAAATGAAGCTGTAAGTCGGGTATCAGGAAATTTACCTCAGTAATATAATATACATAAAAGTAATACAATTTTTCTAACTTTTATTAAAGAGATATTTTTATTAATTTCTGAGAGGAAGGGAGAGGAAGAGATAGAAACATCAATGATGAGAGAGAATCATTGATTAGCTACCTCCTGCACACCCCCTACTGGGGATGGAGCCCACACCCAGGGCATGTGCCATGACTGGGAATTGAACCATGACCTTCTAGTTCGTAGGTCGACGCTCAACCATTGAGCTACACCACCAGGGCCCAGCAGCATATTTTGAAGACAGGGGCATAGGTAGGACCATGTTGACTGTGTTGGCTGAAATATCTCCAAATATCTTGACTTCAGGGAAGCCATTACCCTGTGCAAACCAATAAGGCAAAAGTGAGAAGAAGGAATTAAAATTGAGATCACTTTTAAAATAAAAATTGCTGAGGTCCCTGCTGCCACCATAGTGAGGACAGGGTGATAGCATGTTCTGGCCGGCAGGCAGGGGACATAGCCTCCAAGGCCCCTCAGAGCTGTCCCTGGTGCAGGCAGTCTGCCAAGAGGAGAGGGACAAGTGCCAGGGAGGAGACATAGACAAGCCCTTGATTGTTGTCACAGTTTGTGCTCTCGTCACCCTTGGACACACACACACACACAACACACACACACACACACACACACACATATACACACACAGAGACACACACACAGCTCTACACTCCTGACCCCTTGCTCAGGCCCGAGAGAAGCACAGCCCGTTCAGTTGCATCTGGTCCTCTTGGTTAGCTCAGTCCTGTGATGCTCACCAGGGCGGCTGCCTCAGGCAAGTCCCTAGAGCTGGGCCCCGTGACAGGCAAGGCTTTTCTGACTTTGGATTTCTACAACCAGGTCACTCGGGTGGCTGCATGGGGCTAGAAAGATAACCCTAGAGTTGGGAGTCAGTCAGCCCCCAGTTCAAGCCTCACTGTGAATTCTAACTGGCTATGTGACCTTGGGCCAGTGAGCCACTCCGTGAGGAGCTGAAGCCCAAACCAAGAGTGCCTTAGGATGTGACCTGTGAGATGCATTTTGGAACCACAGTCATCCGCTAGTTGAGGGCAAGCATAGGTGGGCGATAAATACACCTGTTTGGCAAAAAAAGAATGAGAGATTTCTAAGGGAATCAATGGGCTATCTACCTACATGTATATATACATGTCTGTGTATGTGTGCATATGCAAACATGTAAACATATTCCCTCCTCTTCCTCTGGTTGGTTGATAAACATTTGGCTGGATGCTTCCTTCCCAAGATTTGTCTGACATTTTCTGATTTTCTCACTTTGCTGTTCTCCCCAGGGAGAGCCCCTGTGCTGCCACAGGTGATCCCACCCTCTCTGCAGGCAGACCTCAGCCCTGAGCTGTCACTTGGATATTTCCCACCCCCAGATCACACAGCTCCCAGGCCAGGGTAGAGGTGGGGCCCTGGAACTCAGCGTGATATGGTTTGGGATGACCCCTCAGCAACAGGAGCCCATGGTACTGCCCAGGGGCCCCAATAGCTGGGCTTGGTTTGTTATGTGAGTGAAACATTAGAGTTGGAAGCAGCTGAGGGAGTGATGGACAGGACATGGGAAAGAGAGCAGGAGACCCAACAAGGGCCTGGATGACAGCGACAGAGGTGATGAGAGGAGGAGCACGGAGGCTTTGGGGGGGGGGGATGGTGAATAGTTTGCTGAGCATTTTGTGTTGGAGGTGTCTAGGGACATCCAAGCTGGAAACAGATCTGGAGGTTCCCAGGAGAGGCTGGGGCTAGAGGTGTTTGAAGCATTCTGGGAAGATTGCAATGAAAGCTCTGGATGTGTGTGAGATTAACTGGGTCTGGAGGCAGGGGTGTGGGGTCATAGAGAATTAGGTGCACCCTGAAGGGACCCATGAAGAAGCTAGACCACAAAGAAATGGTGTAGCTAGTGTTGAGGCTGAGGGAAGGGAGGTTCAAAAAGGAAGGTTACTGGGGTGAATGCCTAGAGGTGCCATGGAGCTGAGGATTTGCAGGAGGCAGACAGACCAGTTGATAAGCCCTTGCCAAGACCCAAGGACAAGGGTGTTGGGGGGACCTGTGATGAGAACAGTCAGCTAAAATGGGCAGGCAGATTGCATACCCATTCTCACATTCAGGGGAGCGATCACCTGTGGGAAGTGAAGAGAGGAGGGGTCCAGCCTGCACCATAGGCTTTTGGCTTCTGCTATTGACAGCTGGTGTGAGTGGATAAGTAGGGAGCCCAGAGAAGCCAGGGAGAGTGGAGGAAGCCTGCAGGGAGGGAAGGGGGTCTAAAGGGAGCTGACCTCAGACCTGAAGCTCAATATCAGTCAGTGCTAGGGGACCAGGTGTGTCAGCCCTGCAGAGGGGGAGGGGCCTGCCTCCGTGGTGGAACATGGGAGAGAGCACACAGGAAGCTTTAAATGAGTGTTTGCAGGAGGAATTAAGCAGTGACAGAGAAAATGGCAAGTGTGAGCGCTGAAGACCTGTCCCAGAGGAGAGAGAATCATGGGACAGAGGCTGAGAGCTCCAAGGGGTGACTGGCCAGTGTCAGATTCTGCAAAAGTCAAAGGCGCAGGGGAGGAAGCCTGCAGGTGCTACTGCTCAGTTTGGCTCAAAGCATTGGGGAGGGCAGCTCAGCTGAGTGGGCAGCTCCCACAGCTGCAGGACCTCAGGAAAGAATGGGGAAGGAAGTGACAGGAGGCAACTTACAGGAGAGGTTTGGTGAGGAAGGAAGGGGACATGCAGGTGGCAGCTGGACCGAACACCATTAGATTAGGTCAGGAGGGGATCTTTACCTGCCTTCCTCCCTGCCTCCTTCTCCTGACACTTCCTGGTTGAATGGCCTTGGAAAAATCCAAGGGATCACTTTAAGCTTACCTCCTGTTTTGATAAAAATCCCATATAAAAATGGGATTCAACTAATAGGAACGTAAAATAAACGCTGTTGCATGGTAAACAGGAAACCTCGCTTTCCCATGCTCTCACCTCCAGGCAAAAGGAGCTGGTGGATTCCAGGGGCCGGGGAGACTGGGGGGATGAACAGGGACCCCGGAGACCCAACGCCCCAACAGTGCTGCCAGTGATGAGCGGTGAGGAAAAATACGACTCAATTCTACAACATCTCATTTTATTACAAACCCATCCTTGTGTTCCAGAATCAATAGCTACTTAATACAAAATTCAAAGCACTCAGAAAATGGACCATGTTAACATTTCTTTCTCAGTACTTTAGCTCAAATGGAGAAAATCCTTATAGAACCCAAATCACCAGATTTAGTACATCTATCAAAATCCTGATGATGTTCTTTTGCAAAAATAGAAAAATCTATCTAATAATTCAGATGGAATCTTTAGAGATCCCAAGGAGTCAAAACAATTTTTAACCAGAAGAACAAAGTTGAAGGTCTCACACTTACTGATTTTAAAACGTATAAAACCACAGTAATTGAAAGAGTACAGTACTGGCATAAAGACAGACATAAAGACAGACATATAGACCAATGGGATAGATAGAAACCCCAGAAATAAACTCTT
>NW_005872341.1:70866-76738 GCF_000147115.1 Myotis lucifugus | reverse complement strand
TAGTTAGAGACTTCTTACACTCCCCCTCTCTGCCATCCTCGTGCTCTTTATGACTAAATGTTGCATTACTGGTGGAGGAAGAACCCTGGCCCCTTGATTGGACGGAGGGCCACAGCCCCGAGGGCCAGGAGAGGCCTGAAGAGTGTGTGGCCACCGAAGGACCTGGGGACCCAGGGCCCGTGGGTGGAGGCAGCAAGATTCCTCCAGCGAAGCCGCCCAGGCTCCACAAACCTCTAAACTCAAAGCCACTCAGTCAGAACGCCAGCATGGCAATTTCCAAAACCAGGAGTGAAGAGCTGGAGACCATCCAGGAAGATCCCAAGGAGTCAGAGCCCAAGGGTGAGGAGGTGGGGGGGCGGGGGGTTGTAGGGAACAAATGGATGGGGGCTGTGCAGGCGAGTTTCTGGGGAGGGATTGTTTCCAGAGAAACCCCAGAGCCTGGCCAGTAGCAAAGACCGGCCTCAGATCACATATCTGTTGGACTGCGGGTGGGGAGCACATCCTGTGGTGGGTCCTGAAATGTGCTCAGTGTTCTGTCTTTGGGCGACAGATGGAAATACAGGCACGTGGGTGATCTTCTCTCCTCTCCCCACTCCAGCACCGGCCCAGGAGGTGGATGTGGCTCCTCCAGAGAAACAGCATGCAGAGCTGGAGGTGTGTTCTCCTCCTGAGCTTTCACCACCTCCAGCAGCTGCTCCAGCTTCAGCTGAGGAGACAGGGTCGGCCCCAGGTGCAACTGACGCCCCACCACCGCTGCAGGAAGAACCCTCCCTGGAGCCCATGCAGATTCCTGCCTTGGAGAAGGAGCTGCCTGTGGAGGGCCCAGCTCAAGGGCCGTTTTTTCAATGTGTTCGCCCTGTTCTCCATTGTTTGATTTGGGTTGTGTATTCATTTGTCTTATTTGAGTTATTGCTGTTATTATTTTTTTATTTTTATCTTTAGTTTTCATTATTCCATTATATAATACATTGTAATAAGAAATAAATATATTTTAAATGGTAATTGTTCATAATTTAAATGTTATTTTTCATATTTTAAATCCCTGTGCATGAAGGTTTCACATGATGCTGTGTGAGCATCACCACTGTCTAGTTGCAGGATGTCCCATCATCCCAAAAGGAGACCCTGCAGAAACAGAACTCACTCCCCACTCCTCCTGCCCCTGATCTGATTCCTGTCTCTGCCCCTTACCTATTCCCTAGAAATGGAATCTCACAATAAGTGCTGTTTGTGTCAGCTCGCATGTTTATCTGTTTTTATTTGAAATAACATTTTTGCTATTAGAAACAGAATTCGTGGATGGATTAGAGATTAGATGGAGGAAAGAAAGCCCTTTCAGTAAGCATGTGCATCATCTCAGGGTAGAGACCACGGCACTAAGTGTGACCCCAGGGCCAGAAGCCAGTCAGGCAATGGCTGCCTCTTCCTGTGCCCAAAACAACTAGAAAAATGCAGAAATCCTGGAAGACAAACCACAAGCTGGACAGCATTCCACACAACGCTAGGCTCAGGGTTGTCAGCCCTGTGGTGCAGAAAACTCTCAAAGGTTGGTGTTATCTAAAGGGACAAAGGGCAAACACATGCACTTCCAACGTGAGAGGCAGTGCACAGGCCTCTGCATGCCAGGGATGCCCCACCACCCCGTTCAGGCTTCTGGGCTGGTGGGAACCATCCCTGGGGACAAAATGAGGCATCAGAGACCGCAGCAGATGCCCTGGGGAGAAAGGGGAAAGCCCCTCCTCTGGGAGAACAGTGTTCAGAACCTGCCCAAGTCCCACAGGGGCACACCTACACTGGCAGGGCTCCCCCTAAGAGGTCCCCCCACAGAAACTGTTGCACTGTTGTTCAGAGATGTATTTTTTTGAGACTCCCTGTCAGAGCATTGTTGAAATAGGCAGGCATTGGAAAAAGCACTGAGGTCCATGGAGAGGGAATGGGACCACCAATCTTGGTCCTCATGGTCACGGAAGCTGAGCAGGTGCTCAATTCAGTGCAGGGGTCTCTACGTGTCAACAGATGAATACTTCAGGGGTCTTCTCACATGAGACACATGGACCAACTGTCTGCATGGAGCATCCCACCCACTAAACCCCTTACATCTGATTTCAACAGGCAGACATGCCAGAAGCCAATTCCAGCATGACAGCAGGGCTGAATCTGGGAATGGCTGATGGCATTTCCCCAAACCTGAATAGGATACATTACATTGTTCCTTTGCAGCCAGACAGCTCAGGGCATCTTAATCTACATGTTATTGCCTCCTACTGGCTAAACACAAGAACAGCTGTAGGCTAATTCGGCCCAATATGACAAGGAACTCTGTATATGGAACTCTGACACTTAGAAGTGTATATCTCTGCCTCGCCTCAGGACACTTTGTGTTAATAAAAAGCATGAGTTCCTGAGATGAGGATATCTTTGTTTCCTTTAAACTAGGCTCCTCTGACACCCATATGCCTTTCAAAATTATCTTTTGTCCCATATGTGCATGTGAGTCTGCCCATGACAGACATGAGAGAGGCAGAAGTGCATACACACACTAGGCCACAAGTGATGGTCAAGTCACCTCTGGTTTGAAACTTGCAAATTTATCTACTCCTTGAGTTGACTTTTTGTGTAATGCATGTATGATTTTGATAATTCTAATAATATTAAAGTCATTTTTCAAAATTATCCATGTATCGCTTATCTATGGAGTAAAGAATGTTATTTAGTTTTTAAAATTTAAAGTCGCTGATGATGGAGGAGCAGTAGAAAGTTCAGAGGAGGACATTTTCATGGCCATGAGTCTTCTCACCAATTTTCATAAGAGCCACAGATTCTGGGAAAGAGTTTTCAAGACAGGACATGACAAAGAAGCGGTATCCAAATATATTTAAAAAATAAAACAAACAAAAAAACCTCTTAATCCTCAACAATTAGAAAATTTAAAAAATATTAAAATGGGTATGAGACCTGGACAATCGCCTCATCACAGAAGATACACAGATGGTAGGGGATACATGATGGCTAGGAGTAGGTGGAAGGTACACTCATCTCCTCCCAGGACCAAAGGTGAATGACAGCTAAATGATAGAACAAGCAACCTGAACAGTCAAATGAAGACTAGTTGGACATAAGCCTTATAATCAAGGGTTAGAGACAAAGCCAAACCGAGGGTGGTAGAAAAGAGACCTGAGAAGGGCTGGCCCCACACCCTTGTGTGGCAGTAGAGAACCTTCGGGAATATTTCAGTTGCAAAGTTAGCTGCTGAGGAATGAGGTGTCTCAGTACCTCACTGGGCTCCTCATTCCAGAGCACCAGACCTGGGAAGAGGCAGCGGGATAACAACTGCCTGTAGAAATCAGTGGGGACTTTTTATTTGTATCTTCTTCCATTTCTTTCTTCATTTTCTTATATTTTTCCAAGTATAGGTCTTTTTTAAATTTCATTTTATTGGTTAAATTATTACAAAGAGTATTACATATGTCTCTCCTCCCCCTTGACATTCCCCTGGCGTCCCCTACCCCCCAGTGTCTTGTGTTGATTTGTTGTGCTTATATGCCTGCATACAAGTCCTTTGGTTGATTTCTAACCAACTATCCCCCCAACCGTCCCCAGCCTTCCCACTATAGTTTGACAGTCTGTTCAATCCTGCTCTGCCTCTGTATCTATTTTTGTTCATCAGTTTATAATGGTCTTTATTATCCATAAATGAGTGAGATCATGTGATATTTTTCTTTCATTGACTGGCTTATTTCACTTAGCATAATGCCCTCCAGTTCTACCCAGGCTTTTGTAAATGGTAAGAATTTCGCCTTTGTTACAGAAGTGTAGTATTCCATTATGTACATGTACCATAGTTTTCTAATCCACTCATCTGCTGATGGCCATTTAGGTTTTTCCAAACCTTAGCTAAGGTGAATTGTGCTGCTATGAACATATGGGGTTCATATATCTTTTCTGATTGGTGTTTCTGGTATCATGGGATATATTCCTAGAAGTGGGATCACTGGGTCAAATGGGAATTCCATTTTTAACTTTTTGAGGAAACTTCATAGTCTATTCAACAGTGTCTGCACCAGTTTGCATTCCCACCAGCAGTGCAGGAGTTTTCCTTTTTCTCCGAATCCTCACCAGCACTTGTGGTTTGTTGATTTGTTGATGATAGCCATTCTGACAGGTGTGAGATGGTACCTCATTGTTGTTTTGCTTTTCATCTTTTGGATGATTAGTGACTTTGAGCATGTTTTCATATGTCTCTTGGATCTCTTTATATCCTCTTTGGAAGAGTGTCTGTTTAGGTCCTTTGCCCATTTTTTTGATTGTATTGTTTATCTTCCTTTTGTTAAGTTGTATGAGTTCCTTATAAATGTTAAAGAGTAAACCCTTACCGGTGGATAACATTGGGCAAATGTGTTCTCCCGTGCAGTGGGCTTTCTTGTTGTTTTGTTGATGGTTTCTTTTGCTCTGTAGAAGCTTTTTATTTTGATGTAGTCCCATTTGTTTATTTTCTCTTTAGTTTCCAATCCCCTAGGAGCTATATCGGTGAAGAAATTTCTTCGGCAAATGTCTGAGATTTTGTTGCCTTTGGATTAATCTAGTATTTTTATGGTTTCCAGTCTTACATTTAGGTCCTTTATCCATTATGAGTTTATTTTTGTGTATGGTATATGTTTATGGTCTAGTTTCATTTTTTTTGCATGTATCTGTTTAATTTTCCCAACACCATTTATTGAAGAGACTCTCTTGACTCCATAGTATGTTCTTGCCTCCTTTTGCCAAAAATTAAATGAGCATATTGGTTCAGGTCTATTTCTGGGTTCTCTATTCTATTCCATTGATCTATATGTCGGTTCTTGTGCCAGTACCAAGCAGTTTTGAGAATAGTGGCTTTGTAATACTGCTTGATATCTGGTATTGAGATCCCACCTACTTTGTTCTTCTTTCTCAGGATCACTGCAGCTATTCCGGGTTTGTGTTTATTCCAGATGAATTTTTGGAAAGTTCATTCTAGGTATGTGATATATGCTATTGGTATTTTAATGGGGAGTGCGTTGAATTTATAGATTGCTTTGGGTAGTACGGACATTTTAATGATATTGATTCTACCAATCCATGAACACGGTATGTTCTTCCATCTTTTTATGTCTTCCACTATCTCTTTTGTCAGTGTCCTGTAGTTTTCCACGTTTAGGTCTTTTACCTCCTTAGTTAAGTTTATTCCTAGGTATCTTAATTTTTTGGTGTGATGATAAATGGGATTGCTCTTTAGTCTCCCTGTAAGTTCACTATTGGTATAAAGAAATGCCATAGATTTCTTAGCATTAATTTTGTATCCTGCTACATTGCCAAATTCATTTATTAAGTCTAATAGTTTTTGATGGAGTCTTTAAGTTTTGTATGTAGAATATCATGTCATCTACAAATAAGGGCAGTTTTACTTCTTCTTTTTCAATTTGGGAACAGAAGTTGTGAATATCAGGATCATACCTCAACATAATAAAAGCCATGTATGACAATCCCACAGCCAAAATCATATTCATTGGGCAAAAACTAAAACCATTTCCCCTAAGAACAGGAACAAGACAGGGATGCTCACTCTCACCACTCCTGTTCGATACAGTACTGGAAGTATTAGCTGTGCAATTACACAAGGAGAAGAAAAAAAAGGCATCCAAATTGGAACAGAGAAGTAAAACTGTCATTATTCACAGATGACATGATATTGTACATAAAAACCCTAAAGACTCTTTCAAAAAAGTATTAGACTTAATAAATGGATTTCTGCAATGTAGCAGGGATGCAAAATTTAACCCCAAGAAACCTATGGGCATTTTTTGTTTTCCAAAGCGAGCTTCCGGAAGGGAACACTAGAAAGGATTCCCGTATT
>NW_005872341.1:52559-70296 GCF_000147115.1 Myotis lucifugus | reverse complement strand
AGCTACGCTAGTCGTGAGAGTATGACACCATACTTGACAAGTAGACAGAGAGATGAAGCGAGACCCGCACTTGACGGGAAACTATATATTTTTTAGAGGCTCCAAAGCAATGTAATTCTCAGAGGAATGCCGAAGCAGTTTCTTCAGCCATGCAGCTCCTACTCCAGAGGAAAAAAGAGAGGATCAAACTCTACCTCACTACATAAAAAAAAAATATTCTTGCACAGATTATTCTACCACCAACCACACAACATGAAAGCCCACTCCATGAAAGATATATTTTGCCCCAGGATATCCTAATGGAAGATCTTACTCTTCTGCAATTATGTGGGATTCATACAACTTAACAAGAGGAAGCATGACAATCCAAATCAAAAAACTAGATTTCATCAAAATTAAAACTTTCTCCTCAGAGGAGAGGACATTCAGAAGCAGACAGTTTGAATATGCGCATAGTCACTAATCATCGGAGAGATGCAAATCAAAACAACAATGAGGTACCATCTCACACCTGTCAGAATGGCTATCATCAACAAATCAACAAACCACAAGTGCTGGTGAGGATGCAGAGAAAAAGGAACACTCGTGCACTGCTGGTGGGAATTCAAACTGGTGCAGACACTATTGAAGACAGTATGGAGTTTCCTCAAAAAACTAAGTATGGAACTCCCATTTGACCCAGTGATCCCACTTCTAGGAATATATCCCAAGAAACCAGAAACACCCATCAAAAAAGATATATGAACCCCTATGTTCATAGCAGCATAATTCACCATAGCTAAGATTTGGAAAAGTCAAAGTGCCCATCAGCAGATATGTGGATTAGAAAACTGTGGTACATGTACACAATGGAATACTATGCTTCTGTGAAAAAAAAAAAAGAAATTCTTACCATTTGCAACAGCATGGATGGAACTGGAGAGCATTATGCTAAGTGAAATAAGCCAGTCAATGAAAGAAAAATATCACATGATCTCACTCATTTATGGATAATAAAGACCATTATAAACTGATGAACAAAGATAGATACAGAGGCAGAGCAGGATCGAACAGACTGTCAAACTATAGTGGGAAGGCTGGGGACGGTTGGGGGGATAGTTGGTTAGAAATCAACCAAAGGACTTGTATGCATGCATATAAGCATAACCAATCGACACAAGTCACTGGAGAGTAGGGGAAGCCAGGGGAACTTCTGGGGGAGGGGGGAACATATGTAATACTCTTTGTAATACTTTAAGCAATAAAACAAAATTTAAAATAAATTTTAAAAAATAAAATAAAATAAAGATTTCATAGGTGTCAAGAAGCCTCTGAGCTGCTAGGCTCGAGTCCAGTACTACTCTGAGGTTATGGTTAATGTGGAATAATGTTTTCTATATCATATACTTCGACTTGTATGCTTTATTGAAGATGACATATTGGTATTTCAAGTTAACTCAAACACTTCAGCAAGTTAAGTTTCTTATCCATGGTCCTAAATTTGAGTTGAAGATACAAGTGCCAAATAATATCTCTAATTTTAATCAGATGGACAGGAAATAATTCTGATGTTTTGTTACAAAAATAGGAGGGTGGTACATATCTCTACCTTCAACAGTATAAACTGCCTCACCTCAAATGAAATGTTTTGCTATTGTGATTTGGGGCTAGAATAGCTCACTACAGTTTATAGAAATGTTGTAGCTATCCTAGTGACCCAGTATACAAAATTAGTGCCCATGAAAAAGGAATTAATTAGAGGAAGTATTTTAATATTGCTATTTGTCCTTTCTCTATTATAGAAGTTTCAAAGATTAAAGAAAATTAGTAAAATGTGTATGAAAATCTTCCTCCTGTCAGAGTCTGGGGCACGCCACGGGAACCAGAGTCAAGTCCGCACCAACCCATGTGCGCCTCAAAATCACATGAGACCCAGACCCGGCCGGTCCCACCCTGACCAAGCCCTGCCGGATAGGGGTTGCAGCCTCAGGTCGCCTGCCCAGACGCTGGGGTGGGGGGCAGGTTTTGAGATCCCCCTCAAGCTCCGCCAGGTGTGGGGTGCAGCCTCAGGTCCCCCGGCCCAGGGTTGGGTGCACAGCCTGAGGTCCCTTGGACTGGGCCAGGGCAGGGGGCATGCCTTGAGGTCCCCATCGAGCCCTGCCAGGTGGGGGCGAGGCCTCAGGTCCCCCAGCTCGGCGCCGGGGCAGGGTGTGAGGCCTGCATTGGGATGCACCCTGTGGTCCCCCATCAAGCCCTGCTAGGCAGGGGGCATAGGTTGAGGTCCCCTGTCAAGCCCTCTCAGGTGTGGGGTGCGACCTCATGTTCTCTGGCCTGGTTCCGGGGTAGGGGGGGCATGGCCTGACGTCCCCCATGAAGCCCTGCTGGGCGGGGGGCATGGCCTGAGGTCCCCTGACAAGCCCCATCAGGCGGGGTTGCAGCCTCAGGTCCCCTGACCCAGCCCAGCCTCAGGTCCCTTCTGATTGCTCGTTAAGGCTTATTACAAGATCTCAGCCCCCGCTGTGGGCACCTCCATCTTGTGTTACTAAATCCCTGCCTCCTCTGTGGGCGCAGCCCTTTTGGCCATTACAGTGTGATGGTCATTTTGCATATTTCATCTTTATTAGATAAGATACAGATGCTAGGAGGGAAAGGATGCACAGAGAATCCCTGCTATGCAGTCAGGATTCTCAGCTACCTATACTCCTAGGAGTGTTGGGAGCTTGACCACACAGAAATTCTTCAGAAGACAAGTTGTGAAAGTTAGATCTTTGGGAAAGATGCTAAAGATCCTTCAGTGTTTTGCCATTTTCCTCACCCCTGCAAAAGGGTATTTTATTTTATAGGAATGTTTCACTAGAAAAAAAAATTAAGTTCTTCTTGTAAATTTTTATATATACTTTAAATTTAAGAGCAAAGCTTTATTCCATGTTATTTAGCTAATACTGTAACTAACATTTCATGCCCAGTAAATTTTTTTCAAATCCTATAAAACTAGAAAATATTATTTATGGAGAGCCAGCTGCCTTTTGGGTACTTAAGAATAACTTAAAAATAAAGGGCCTCAGAAGAAGCTCCTTGATCTTGGAAAATTCTTCCTTAACTCATGTTTGTATAGTTTCTCATCTATCTATATAAAAGGCCAGTTGCCAGAAAGACCGGACAACCGGAATGACAGGTCGCTATGACAGGCACTTCAGCTAGCCTACCAGCCCAATAGGGAGGGGGCCAGCCAGCCAATGCCCCGCAGCCCCTCCCCACAGCCAGCCCAGCCCCAGGTCAGCCCCCTCTACCCTGATTGGGGTGGGCCGGCCAGACCCCAGCCATGCACGAATTCCTGCACTAGGACTCTAGTTAAATATAAATGTAAGCAGAAGGTCAGATGATTTCTTTTTGAAGCACTGAATTACTGTTAAAAATGCTAATAAGAAAATCAGGTCAGCATTAGTTAAATTTCATTCTATTGTTTTTTGTTTTATTTTCTTTAATGTTTTACTTATATGGACTATATGACAATGCATTTTTGGACTACCTAAGGTCCTGTTTTTCATACTTTTATTTCTAGAAATCAGAATACAGTGACCATAATAAACAAAATTGGTGAGGTTTAAGATTCTTTTTCTATCAAATCTTGTTGAAAATGAGGACTATTTGTAGTTTTCTTTGGGGACTGAGGTGTGGGGTTAGGCTCACTTATCTGGGAGCTTTGGGAATTTTAAATATGCAAATATGTAGAATATCACCAACAAACTTCAAACATACTAGTGGAACCTCATTTCTTGAACTTAACTCATCCAGGAAGGCTGTTAGAAAACCAAAGCATTTTTTCCCATTAGAAATAAGGTAAATTGAATTAATCTGTTCCAGACCTCCAAATGATTCCCTGTTTTAACATTCTCTATATACAGTGTATGTCTAATGTACTGTTTAACCTATAAATAAACACTTTAAAAATTACATGAAATATAAATGAAAATTTAACAAAAAGGAAATGAAATGAGAGTAAAAATGAAAATTTAATAATAAGAAGAAGTAGGAACAAAAGCAAAAAAAAAAAAAAACACCATGAAAATATTCACAGCACAATATTCTGGGATGTTAACTGACTCACACTGGCACATTCTGTCCTCTGCTCTTCACCTGAGAGACTTGTGACTGTTCTTACAGGTATCGGCATGAAAGGCTTGTTGGTTTGAGAAGCGAATTATTCGAGATGGGAGAAGTTTAAGAAAGGAAGTTTGACTCTTATATTTTTATGCTGAGTTTGCATTTTTTATTTTGGTAAAATATGCATAACGTAAAAATTACTTTTTAATCCATTTTCAAGTAGGCAGTTCTGTGGCATTAAGTACGTTCACATTGTTGGGCAACGATCACCATCCATTTTCAAAACTTTTTTTCTTCTGCACCTGAAACTCTGTTGACTATTAAACATGAACTTCCTGTTCTCCCCTCTCCCAGCTCCTACTTATCTACCACCATCTACTTTTTGTCAATGAATTTGACTTCTCTAAGTAACTCATGTAAGTGGAATAGTACAATATTTCTTCTTTTGTGACTGGTTTATTTCAGTTAATGCAATGCCCTCAAGGGTCTTTTACATTGTAGACTGTGTTATTTTGTTTTCTTTTTGTGGCTGAAAAATATTCTATTGCATGTATATACCATGTTATGTTTAATCATTCATCTTCCAAGAGACACTGGATTGCTAGAATGAATAGTGGTGCTATGAACATGAGTGTACAAATATTGTTGGTGCCCCTATTGTTCTTCTTTTGGATATATGATTGAATGTTTAATGACAGTAAAATACACGATATTGTGAAAGTATCTTAAAGTAAAAAGAGCACAACATTATTAAAATATCAGAAGTAAGGTATAGAAAGAAGGAGGAGGAATTGAATAAACATAATCAATATGAGAAAATTTTAAGAGGAGGAAAGATGAGAATATCAACAGAAAACTAAAAACTGGTTCCATCAAAGCATACTTTTCATATATAGTCATTTATCTGCCTGTGAACTGTTATATTATAGAATTTTATTATTACAACTTTTTAAAAGTATGTGCAATTTGAGAGTGTTGTTATGTTGTCAGATAAATTGTAACATGACGTACATTTGGATAAACTGACCTTGAGAGCAAGGTGAGCGGTATTGAGTGCAATTATAAATGAGCACATGATAGCAGTCTTCCAAAATTAGAAAAATATATAAATATATATTTGGTTTTGACATTCAATTATATCATCCAATTAAATTGTCATTTAAAACTACCAGGCAGTAAACATTAAGAGAAAAAAGAATTAAAATAACATTTACAATAGTATCAACATGTATAGTAATTAGTAATATATCTCAAAAAGATTAAAAAACATCTGCACACTAAGAGCTACAAAATATTACTGAGAGTAATTAACGATAATTTTTTTAATAAATGGAGTTCACAGGTCATAAGACTCAATATTTCTAATCTATAGCAATGCCAATGAAAATTCTGGCTGTTTTTTTGTTGTTGTTGTTGTTTTTTAGAAATAGACCAGCTAATTCTAAAATCCACATACGTAGAAATGCAAAGACCTTAAAATGTCAAATCAATTTGAAGGAAATCAACTGTAGAAAACTAATATGGCCTGGTTTTGAGACTTATTATAAAGGCATAGTGATTAAGATAAGAGTAGTAACAGTGTAAAGGTAGACAGACAAAAGAAACATCATTGAGACTGCAGAAATAAATACATGCATATATTTGAACAAAGACTCAAAGACATTTCATAGCATAAGGGTAATATTTTGAACAAATGATGCTGAATTAATTTCATAGATAGAGAGATAGGTGATATAGATAGATATAGGTGATATAGATAGATTAGATAAGGATATAGAGAGATAGAGTTAGAGATAGAGAGATAGATAGATAGATAGATAGATATAGATATTTCAGGGCTTACAGCTGGGAGGCATGAATGAAGAGAGATTACAAAAGGGAAGTAGGAAACTTTGGGGACAACAGACATATTCCTTATCTCATTCATCAAAATTCACCTGATTGTACACTTTAAATGTGTGCAATGTGTTATACATAAATTATACATAAATAAAGCTATGAAATGTTTTCAAAGTATACATTTTACTATAAAACAATAAAAATGTGATTAAGTTTAAAAATGTAAAATATAGGCAAGATAAATTACTGAAATGTTTTTCAGTCCATCTGAGCTTACTATTGTGGGGCATTTGTATATATGGTTGCAGTGGAAAGATCAAAGTGTGGTGTGTGTTTTTATCAAGAAGCAAATTATTCCTATCCAATGGAACAGATAACCTTTAAAGATTATGACTTTTGTTCCTGTTGGACAAGAACCGCTTTGTAACTAACCCCAAAGTCTTGTAATCCTATATATTGGGGCCTTGATTTACGAGTTTAATTCGTTTCGAGACCGAGCTGGTTAAGGAGCTCATTGAGGAGCTCGTTAATTCAAATTACTCTATCAACTCAATGCAAAAAATTGGTCGAGAGACAGCTGGTATCTCAAAAAACTTGTTAGTCGGAACTCTTGTAAGTCAAGGCCCCACTGTATAATGAAAGCCTAATCTGCTAAGTGTCTGGTCATCTGGTCATCCATTCAACCAATCAAAGCGTAATGTGCTAATGATATGCTAAGGCTACTCAACCACTGGCTATGACATGCACTGACCATCAGGGGGCAGATGCTCCAGCTGGTCAATTAGCTTGCTCCTGGGGTCTGGCTGATCAGGACTAAGCAAGAATAGGCCAGAAATAACCTGGGGCCCTCCCGTGGTCACTCCCTGGCTGGCCAACCTCCCGCATCTCCCCCCAGGCCCTGATCATGCACCAGTGGGATCCCTCAGCCTGGTCTGCACCCTCTTGCAATCCAGGACCCCTCAGGGGATGTCGGAGATCAGGTTTCAGCCCAAACTTTCAGGCCAAGCCAAGGTACCCCACTGGTGCACGAATTCATGCACCTGGCCTCTAAGCCTATATAATAAAAGGTAATATGCAAATTGACCCTAACAGCGGACCAACCAGAGAGGACCAGTCGCTATGATGTGCACTGACCACCAGAGTGTAGACGCTCAATGCAGGAGTCTCTCCTACCTCTGTAGGCCTAAGCCATCAGTTGGACATCCTCTGAGGGGTCCCAGACTGCGAGAGAGTGCAGGCCAGGCTGAGGGACCCACCGTCCCCCCACCCCCCAGCCAAGTGCACAAATTTTCATTCAGTGGGCCTCTAGTATGGGCTATAAACAACTAGCTTCTAAAAAATTCCTTGGACTCATTTCAGTATGTTGCTGGAACCCTCATTATTTAGTAAGTTGAATAATATTTTTGATACCTGTTTGTCTATATCTTTATTGGAGTCATAAGTTTACCCTTTAGGAAGTTATATATAACAAATAAAATAACAGCTGAAATGTTATCTTTACGATCTCAACTGTATACTTCAAATTTTAAATTTTACTAAGCATAGCAAATGTACAATGAATCTACACTAAGAAAAGAGAAACCTGCAAATTGGTGTCACTCGGCTATGCCCACCAGCCAATCAGAGCGACTGTGCAAATTAACCCAACAAAGATGGTAGTTAATTTGCATACACAGGTTCAGAGCAAAGACTGAAGGCTCTGGCCAGAGTGAAGACTGAAGACTGAAGAGGCTTGGCTTCTCTTCTGCAGGTGCAACGTAGAAGCCAAACCTCACTGCGGCCAGACCAAAGGCATGGGTCCCGGGTCCCAGAGGAAAACCAGTGCCAGCAGCCAAGGGAAGGAAGGCCTATTGCACGAGTCTTCATGCAATGGGCTTCTAGTTACATTAATAATAAAGAAAACATGACTTTAGGAAGGTGTTAACAACTGAGATAAAGCTAGAGTCCCAGGCTGTGATGTTTTGTATAAAATATCTAATTTAAGGGAGCTTTCTTTTAATATTATTGGAATTGAATTTGTAGCATAAAAATAGTATGTAATACTTTGAAACAAGTACATCATTAAAAACCATGGTAATAGAAATGTCTATATGTATAAATCTATTCTTTTGTCTGAATTTTGATCAGCTGGAGGACCAATAATACTTTTGTATTATTCTGATATACTGCTAAATTGCAGTGCAATAACTTTCACTATTTACACTTTTGAAAAACCAGTTTCAAATATCTAGCTTCCAGCAGGTTTTCTGTTATGACTTGAACTATAGTAACTTGCCAAATGCCCAATCTAGTAGTTTCATTCAATTTAACTGCTGCCTTTTAGTATTAAAAACATAAAACTTTGTTTTAACAGAAACCTTTAACCTTATGTATTTACTACTAAAAGGCAGAAGTTAAACTACTCCTGCATATCACATGATAAGGGAAAAGCTTTCTTCTTTTGCTAGAAGTTAAAATATTTATTCAAGGAGTTTATTCATCCAAGCTATGGGAGTTGAGATTTTAAGGTATTAATACTGCATATCTCAAATCTATAACAGCTACAAAATAGTCTATAATATACTTAATCTCAATAATTAATGTTTTATTAATCCTCACCCAGTGATATATTTTTATTGATTTGAGAGAGAGAGAGAGAGAGAGAGAGAGGAATAATGAGGAGAGAGAGAAACATTGATGTGAGAGAAACATCATCAGTTGCCTCCTATATGCCTCAACCAGGATTGAACCAGCAACCTAGGTATGTGCCCTGACCAGGAATCAAACCTGCAACCTTTTTTGCACAGGATGACTCTCCAATGAACCAAGCCTCCCGGCCAGGGCTAGATTAAAACTTTTATAGTCTGTAATTCTTGTACCTATCTGATATGTCATGAAACCTAAATAAAAATGACTCGTCTTTCAAGTACTATGGCTAACGATTACATACCTGGAGAAAAATCCCAAAAATAAATAGCTACAAATAAAATATTGGATACAAATTATATATGCATAATTTATGTATAAATACATGTAGTATAAAATATGTATCATATATATGTATGTACAAGAATACATTTTGTAACTGGCATCAAGGATTCAAAGGACACATATACAAAGTTACAGAAACTCCTGGGGGTAAGCAAGCTCTCAGCATACTTTCATGTTTGAGATCTTGAGTTTCTGATTTCCTTGTTGCTTGGAGAACTAAGAGGAGACTATTTTTAATGTTTTCCCCAAATAAGGTGTTTATTACACACAAAGCTGAGACTTTCAATGGAATACATTTTTGAGAAAAAGTGAATGAGAAATTCAACCAAATTATAGAAAGACATGACAAGAAAATGTCTCCACCTGGGAACTCAGCATGGGGAAATAAATTACTTCTGGAATTGAGAACCATAAGATACCTTACATGCAGGGTTTTTGTACAGCCTCATGCTTCCTGGTCTAAAAGATCTCAAGCAAAAAGAGTACCATTTAAAGTGCCAGCAGTTTGGTTGTGTTTCTAGAAGAATGGTAACAGCAAATCTTCAGTTTCCTGTGCAGAACCTCAGCTTCTACGCATCCTAAAAAAAATTCCTATGGATACATTTGAAATAAAACAACAGTTCCGAGTTAAAACAATAAGTTGGCATAAAAGAATCATAGATAAACAATAACAGGGGATTTCAAAAAGAGATACACAAACACTTTAGGGGAGCAGATTTATCAGACACTAAATATGAAAAAAAAAACTGTGTGTATATGTTCAAAAATAAAAGAGAGCCAGGCTGGTGTTTCTCAGTGGTTGATGTTGATCCATGTACCAGGAGGACAGGGTTTGATTCCTGGTCAGGGCACATGCCTGGATTTCCGGCTCAATCCCCAGCCGGGGGTGTGCAGGAGGCAGCCGAGCTATGATTCTCTCTCATCATTGATGTTTCATCATCTTTCTCTCCCTCTCCTCTATTTTCTGAAATAAATAAAAATACAGTTTTTAAAAAATGAAAAATAAATAAGTAAAAGAGAAACTGGAAAATATTATTAGATACAAGAGTCCATAAGGAGTGACCAAAAATATTTGAAAGTAAGAACCAATTAGTAATTCTTGATATATATATATATATATATATATATATATATATATATATATAATTTTAGTTAAAAGTACAATGCAGAATTCTGTTTCCAAGTGACATAATATTTCATGGCCTGCCAACATTCCAACTGCAAGAACTAAAAAAAGTGAAATAAATGTACAAAAATCCTATTTCAGTCCATAGGGGATGGTGGCAGCAAGAACAAAAATTATTTGAACATATCAGAGAGGTAAACTTCTAAAGTGTTCTATTATATTAATTCTATGTGTTTTTCCCCTTGGCCATTTGCTAATTACAGGCATCGTCTGAAATTTGGTCTTGACATGGGGAGGCCATTGACGGGGTTATACGAAATCAGTAAGTCTTTTAGTGGTTGCCAGGGACTAGAATATAAGAGTAACAGTGTAGCAACTGAAAACTAACTGGTTTCGTCACAGGTCATTGGTGGATCTGCGTGGGAGTCTGGGAAGCTAGGCCAAGTAGAGCTGAAAGGTAGACTGAAATCCTCTGTCCTCTGCTGAGGCATATATAACAAGCAGCAGCCTGAGGAGACCTGCTTCAAGCATGTATCTGGTTTATCTCTCAAGAAATTGGTCATATTTTGAAATTGAGTAGCCAGGAGTCTGGAAAATTGAACATCTTGAAAGGCAAAATTGTCCTTCTCACAGCTGGGGGTGGGGGTCTGAAGAGAGATAAACCTGTAATAGAGATAAACCTGTGAACTCTTATTTAAACCCTGGAGAATCACCTACTAGAAAAAAGAATAAAGTCAAGTTTACTAGAAATAAAATGCAACTGAACTCAATACCTGATTGCTTTGAGATTATCCATTCCTCTCTGTCTTATTATCTGAGTGGACCAGCCCTCCTTGGTGGATGATGATGCAGTGAGGAGAGTCCTGTATAAGCTAAGTCCACCATACAACCTACCGTAACTAGACATTGAAGAGGCAAGGAACTGTTATTCATAAGTAAGAAGAAATATAAACAATAGAAGCAAACCTACCAATGAGTCAGAAGTTATATTTAACCGATAAAAACGTTTAAATAACTATGATAAATATGTTCATGAAAACATAAAAATGGAAAAATTAGAGGAATACATTAGTCAATTTTTCTGAAAATGAAATTTGCCCTGGCCGGGTAGCTCAGTTGGTTAGAGCATCATCCCAAAACACTAAGGTTGCAGGTTTGGGCCCCAGTCAGGGCACATGTAAGACACAACCAATGAATGCATAGATAAGTAGAACAACAAATTGGTGTGACTCTCTCTCTTTCTCTCCCTCTCTCTAAAAATCAATTTAAAAAATAAACTTTTTAAAAAATAAAAATAAATCATGTAAAAGTAATCTGATTGTTAACTTAAAAAGAGGTAGATAACATGTCTGACCAAGATGGACTTAACTGGTATTAGGCTTGACCTTCTTCTCTAACAATGACAACAACAGGATTGGAGAAATCTGCATTTTCAAACATTGGGCAGCTAGAAGGCCAAGGCAGGTCCCCTAACTTCTGCCTGGATGCAGTTTCCAGACTTCAGCACCAGGAGGGCGGAGCAGGACATGTCAAAATCACTGGGTTCAGGAGACAGAGTTTGGAGTTTGAAAAGGCTGAGCTAGCTGGATTTTCAGAAAGGTAGACTGAAGAAAAGAGAGGTATAGAGAAAAAAAAAGCCAAAAATCTACACAGATTCCTAGAGAACATCACTGACCACCGAGGAGAATGCAGGGGGAGAACATCGCAGAGCTTCACAAAGGGCTGCCTGGAAGCATAACCAATTTGGGACTTGTTCACAAGCCTTAGAAACCTCTGAGTTCTAATCCAAGGATATTTAGTATCTTGATAATTTTCGTGTTTAATGGACTGTAGTAATAAAATGTGTGGGCAAATAAAAATAAAAATTCTTCAAAACAAAGTCCAGTTAAGCTTCCCACTAGAATACTTGGAAACAGAGACGTTGCCTTATTTCCTTGCTGAATCATCAGTGGGCTGATTCAATACAATATTCTATATGATATGCATTCAGTTATGTCCAGTTGTGTTATGGACTGTCTGTCCTAGTCTCTGTCACCAAATTTCTTAAAGGATTCTCAACTTTCTAAAAGAAATTCTCAGAAAAATTAAGTGATTCACCCAGGTCACACACACATTAATGGAAAGCAAAGTTCAAATTCATGTTTCCTGATGTCGTACTTGGAAACATTTTGCTACATTATGATTCCTTACTAGGTTCCATCAGTAGGCACAGTCCAAACTGCTGATTCACCCAGCAAACACATCCTAGGCGAGCTGACACTTCTCAGCCTATCCACATGGTCAGTCACTCAGGAACACATAAAAAGCCTAATCAAAATGAGGCACATGCGTGCATGTGATGACGTGTGGGTAAAACTCTTGCACTTCTCACATATCCAAGAGAATATAAACTTGTAATTTACTCCTCAACTTGCCTAGATGTGTGTATATATGTTCCATTATTGTTAGTAAAACTTGCTTGATGATGTTTACCATGATAGAACCTTTTACTTTTTTATATCGGAAATAAGTTATTGTTGACAATCTCTATGATATCAGCTAATATTTTTTTATTTGTTAATGCAAAGCACTACCTATGATCAACCTAATTTTTAAAATTAAAAACTATATATGGCCGAAACCGGTTTGGCTCAGTGGATAGAGCGTCGGCCTGTGGACTGAAAGGTCCCGGGTTCGATTGCGGTCAAGGGCATGTACCTGGGTTGCGGGCACATCCCCAGTAGGAGATGTGCAGGAGGCAGCTGATCGATGTTTCTCTCTCATCAATGTTTCTGACTCTCTATCTCTCTCCTTTCCTCTCTGTAAAAAATCAATAAAAAATAAAAAAAATTTTTTTAAAACTATATATGTAAACTCTGTTCAGCAAATTATTATAAATGCTATAGTCTAGTGTACCTTAATAATGGGGTTTCCATTTGTAATAGTTAAATGAATTCAAATATTTAAAAATAAATATATCATTTGTAAAAATAAAAAAGAAGACTCAATGTCTAAAATTTTGATTAGCTGCCTTTAAACCAATTATATAATTATAATGAGAACCACCAAACATATTGCTGCAAATGACTTTAAGACACATACACACCAATACGCGAGGAGAGCAGGTTGAATACACTTGACCAGCTGCCTTTGACTAGCACAGGTGGCTTGACATCCCAAGTGGATGTTCTCAGCACTTGTGTTTTCTTTCCATAATGACACCCTCTCTAGTTCACGGCCCAAATATTCCTCATGATGTTCTCTTCTCTCTTTCTCTTTTTAATTCCCCTGCATTTAAGATTACTATAGTATTCACCGGGATCATTGCAATAAGTGGCAACATTTTCTTTGCCTGTAATATTTAATATTTTATTATTTGCAAAGCTATTGGTGTCAACTTATCAAAATATGATATGGTTCTCTTGCACACATATTTTAAAATCTTCAATTCCCCCAAGATAGGAAGTCCAGGCTTCTGGTCAGACAAATTGGATGTATCAAATGTTATTTCTGCCTCCTGTCCTAGTCTACACTCTCCTTACTTCCTCTACCCTTACTTTAAAGTTTTCCTGGATTTCCTAGAATATTTTATCCTTCCAAGTATAATTTTTGACAAGCATGAAAACTAGTGACCTGAGGTGATTGTCTATCTTTTCTCCACTGCACTGAGGATTATCAAAATTAACAAGATATATTGTTTACTTATACCCCCAAAATATTTAATGAATGGTCTACAGTAAGTATTCAATGGTTTTTCCAATTAAATAAAGTATGAATATATGTATTAAAAATGGTTGAGTGTATGCACATAAAATGCATTCTAAACTTTTTACGTAGTTTTTTTTTAAAAAAAGCACATAGGGCAAAGTTTAAGCTGAATAAATTTACCAGAGTTTATTACGCATCTCTTAAAAATTATTTTTATATTGTGATAAATATACAAAATATAAAATGTATAACAATTTTTTAGTGTATAGCCAAGGGCTTCAAGTATATTCACGTTGTTGTGCAAACATCCCTTCTATCCCTCTTTAGAAATGTTTCCATCTTCCCACACTGAAACTCCATACCACTAAACAGTCATTCCCATCCCCCACCCCAATTCGGCCCCTGACAGCCACCATTCTACTTTCTGTCTCTATGGATGTGACTACTGTAAGTACCTCATACAAGTGGAATCATACAGTATTTGTCCTTTCATGACTAGGTTATTTCACTTAGCATATTATCTTTGAAGTTCATCCATGTTGTAGCCTGTCTCAAAATTTTCTTCCATTTCACGGCTGAATGATTATTTTGTTAATAACACATGAATTATTCTGTATTTCATGCAGTGTTTAGTGATTCCCTACCCTAAACAATGATGTTGACATTGATTCTCTCTTTCTCTTCTCTTCCCTTTCCACTGTGAATTAATGAAACTATGTTTTCTAGTAGAGGATAACAATGAAATACAAAGAAAAAAATCAAGAGGTGATTTTTATAGCGTTTGTTATTTCATACAAGTTATCTGAACTGGAAATGTCCTGTCTTTCTATGTACAAAATTATTAAAGATGCTTAACTAAGATTAAAGAACCCAACGTGATGCCCTTCAGAAAATGTTCCATCTCAGTAAATATATTTTCACAGATTATATAAATATATGCATTTAAATATTGTGGGGCGCGGCTACAGTGTTTGGACAGGTGAAAGCCTTGGACTGAGGGGAGGGCACAGTCCTCTCATTGCCCCGTGCAAGTCCCAGCTTGAAGGACAGGGCCCTCCCAGCACAATTATAGCCAACAGCTGTAGTTGTAAGCTTGAACCTATGGTCCGGACACGTGGCCCACGTGCCTGAGTGATATGGGCTTGATAGAGTTCAGGTGCATGTAGTTGAGTGGAATTGAAACCCACGAGAATGTTGTAATCATCTTGATCACGCCCTTACTTTGCCTCGTAGCATCTGCTATAAAATAAAGACAGGCTTGTGGGCGCTGGCGCTGTCTCTCCATCTGGGAGCAGCATCCCACTGAGACCCAGCTTTCATTCACTTGTCTGTCTTTTCTTAATCCTTTCACCGCCCCCACTCGGATTCAGCCTTGGCCGGGCGGGCTCGGCACAAATATAACTTTCAAAATACTTAGTATTTTGTTTTAGAAAAGGTTTTATATTTGTAGAAAATTGCATGGATGGTCCAGGAAGTTCCCATAACCTGATCAGTTTGAGAAAGCACTCAAGAAAGGGGTGCTGGTTCTGTAGAGTAGGGATGATGGTCAGAGTCACAGAATGTGGCTTATTGATAGAGATTGGAATGACAGATCCCCAAAGCAACAGAGGCCAAATGGCAGCACTTACCTGCCAGAAGCTGTGTCTCTACATTCATCACAGCAGATGGCCAGGTTGGAGGCGCTGCCAGGAAGCTGCTCCTGTAGACAGTTCTGAGATGGTTAGTAGAACATGGCATTCTGTCTCAGGGACAACAAACAAACACACACAGGAAGCAAATAACATCTACAAGTAGAAAAAAACACAAAGGAGGAGCAAGAAGTTCAGAGCCTTTGCCCTCTAATGAGTGGCAATCTCCTTTTTAGTTTCTAAGCTTGAGCCAATATTCAGATCTGCTAATCATTGAATGAAAAAGTGGCCAGCTCCTGAGAGCAATGGCCGTACAACACTGCAGCAAAGATATCTTGTAGGGATTTTTCCAGCTCTGCCCCAAAGAAATTCGCAGCCTTTCATTCAGTTGAATTTTTTGTGGCAACAAGGAGACACCAGGACATTTTGAGACTTTTGCAATGGGCCTGAAACAACCC
Source organism: Myotis lucifugus (assembly GCF_000147115.1). NCBI lineage: Eukaryota > Metazoa > Chordata > Mammalia > Chiroptera > Vespertilionidae > Myotis > Myotis lucifugus. The sequence goes on along the minus strand of NW_005872341.1, from coordinate 54,505 downwards.
CACCCCTTCTTAGAGCAGGAACATAGAGGGGCCAAGTCATAAATGGAATCCAGTTAAAGTTCACTGATTCAATGGCCCGCCCAGCTTGAATTTGTCCAGGCCCCAGATATATAATCCTCACACTGGGTTCTTGGTGTGTGGGATGAGAGCTGTCAGAGCAAGAAAGGCCAGTGGAACTCTCTGAATCTGTTCCACTCCCCTCACCCGCCACTTCCAAAAAAAAGGAAAAAGGTTATGTTGCATCCCAGTGTGTGAGGAAATGGAAATGGTCATAAGTACCACCTTGAAACATCTAAATGGGGTAAGGATGGTTGTCCTTACCATATTGACATTGAATTAACCAGCCTGGCTTCTGTAGGAAGCAGGAGGGTCCAGGAGAGTGACTGCTACTCAACCCAGAGGCAATCCAAATCACAGCTACCCTGCAGGGCATGGAATTGTTGCTCAAAAAGATTAACAAGGCCTCAGGTATGTGGCCACGGACATGAAAATTGTATTGTTTTCTATTCGATTAGGAAAGAGGATCAGAAACACTTTCCATTGTGTTTAATGGACAAATATATTCATTCCCATTCTGAACCAGGGTTATGCAAAATCTCTTTCCCTCTCACATAATACAAACACAAAAGATCTAGACCTTTTATTTATCCTCAGAAATATCAGCACAGTAAATGCACCTAATACATCAATAACATGATGTGTCCTGACTGGAATAAGTAGGCAGTGGCTTGGTATGCTGGACGCCACGCTAAAACACCTGCTGCTGGATGATAAGCCCCGAAAAGTTTTAGGGAGCCAGTGGTTGGCGGTATAAGAGGACAATCCCTCCAATGTAAAGTACAATTGCTGCATCTCTAAGTTTCTAAATGTTGGTTAGAACTTGCTATATATTATTTATTTTCATTAAAGACAGAATAAAAATATGCATGTTCTTGCCCTTACAAGAAAGGCAGAATAGCGCTTAATCTGATCTAAAAAATGTGTGTGCAATCCACTAATTCATTTTCTTGCTCAGTGAACTTTCCCGATTTAGATATCCCGATATATACATACATACACAGGATGTCCCAAAAATGTATACACACTCTAAATAATTATTAATTCCAGTGGGTTAAATCTGAAAAGTAAGAAATATCCATTGATCTATCAAAAATGCATTTTTAGGACACCCTATGTATATAACCATTACATTATATCAAATGACTTTAATTTGATGAGGAATGTTATTTTTCTGATTTTAAGTTATAATAAAAAATAAATTGACTCAGATGTTTGTTGGTCTGGTTGTCATTGAAATTATCTTTTCAATTTACTAGCATTTCATTATGATTGGATCAGCAAGGACATATATATCGTTATTTTTTGCTTTTCATGCCAATGAAACTGATTTTCAAAGTTAAATATTTTCCAAGCATTACAGAATATAAATCAGAGTAGATGTGCTCTTATTAAAGTAAATGTAGGAATAAGTTTTTCTCTGGGGATTCAGACATTTCTGGGCAATCCTAAGCTTCCACCGACACTGATCAAGTTCAGTGACCTCCTTTTTGTTGTTGGTGGTGTTAAATTAAGAAACCTTGTTTACAAGAACATCATGATAGATAGTGGCAGAAGAGTCTACTTTCTTACTTTTTAATTCTAGTATTTACATTGTATCAGACCTGACAGACACTAATGGCTTCAAGATAATAAAGGTTTGGGGAGAAAAGTTAGTATTTTCAATATGCACTCCAAAACAATCAATTCAAAAATGCTTTTATGGCTATAAACATCATTCCATGTCTATGGTTGTAATCCCAATAAATATTTTCTGAGACATTAACTAACCTCATAAAAATTGTTTTCCTTAGCACTAAATTAAGCCTTTATTTTTCTGTCATCAATTGGATATAAACATTATCAACATGAGACTATTACTCTGTATTTTACCAACATAGAAATTGAGA
>NW_005872341.1:23792-52459 GCF_000147115.1 Myotis lucifugus | reverse complement strand
ACACAAATAAATAGTTGTTGAATTAATTACTTAATCTTTTAGTTTCTGCTATTTTTTATAGCTTGTGAAAATTAAAGGGATGTGGACAAGGAAAGAAATAAATATCTTTTTAGTTTTTGTTTAATTCAATGTTTGAAAGTTTTACAATAAATAATGTTTAAATATATATTTTTATTGATGTTGAGGTAGAGAGGAAGGCAGCGAGAAACATCCAGGTCTCCTACACATGCTGGCCTAGGATCCAGCCTGCAGCCTGGCACGTGCCCTGACCAGGAATGGAACTGGCAACCTTTTAGTGCGAGGCATGACAACTAACCAACTGAGCCATACTGGCCAGGGCAACATAAATAACTTTTATATCATAGAATCTCAATTTCATATGTAAGTTAATCTGCCCCTCTATCCCATTCATCTCATGAGCCAATCTCGGCTTCCAGACATGTGTGCAAAATGCATTTTCTGAATAAGTCCTAACTGAGCAATGACCAGGCAAAGCTGTTTTATATTCATTATGGTGTAAGAAAATGTAGTTAATAATCAATTTTATCCTAAATCTGATGGACAAAAGAAACGACAATGGTGTTACTAGTTGTACATTAGCTGTAGACATGACCATTTTGTATTAATGTATGTATAAATATTTGTTAATATCCATTAATAAAGGTGGATTAAAATAAAGAGCTAGGTAATATTCAACATAAACAAGAGAGATAACTAAAAAATAATTTCGAATAATTCCAGGTTAGCCGGTATTGATGGCCACAGAAAGGCGTGGCCAATATAGTTCTAATCAATATTGTTGATGGGTTCATTTATGTTGCAAATGCTGAAGCTCAGAAAAGACATGAATGGCAAGATGAATTTTCTCATATTATGGCAATGACAGACCCAGCCTTTGGATCTTCGGGAAGACCAATGCTGGTTTTATCTCGTATTTCTCAGGCAAATGTGAAAAGAATGCCCTGTTTTTATGTGGCACATGAGCTGGGTCTGAATCATCTAAACCACCCATGGATGGTCCAGGATACAGAGGCTGAAACTCTACAAGGTTTTTTGAATGGCATTCAGTGGATTCTTGAAGAAGTAGAATCTAAACATGCAAGATGATCCTTGTTTTAGACCTTGGGAACTGGAACCATTTGAGACTTGCTGCTGAGGTCATGATGTGAATATTTGCTCAGTCAGCTCATTTTGTCCTACCTTTCTGCAGATGGACTTTATATTGGACAGCTGTAGCTGCTGTGTTTTTAATACAATTTTTGACTTTTACCTTAAATCAATTATAAGAAAACATTTCAGTGCAAGCATTTAGCCCCAAAATAAATCTTTTAAGATTTAAAACAAACAAACAAACAAAAAAAACCCAGGGGTCAGAGGACCCTCTTCCAGGAGAGAATTACTTTGCATGTTTTCCCACATGTTTTTTGTCTATGATCAGCGAATGCGTGAATTATCTTTGCAATTATTTCAGTACGTCTGAAATTAAAAGTCCTTTAGTTCATAGTTCTTGATAATCAATCAATTCTATTTTTAATCATAGATAAGCTTTTGATTCATTTTAGAAACACTTTTGCTGAAAATTCAAATGCATGCAAATTATCACATGAATAAAGAATAGTTTTGTACAGAATTATGAACTAATCTGTTTCTTCATTTGGAACAGTGGAGCCCCATGTTCCTTAAAATAAATATTTTGGGGGGCTACCAAGCACTTTTTTTCAAAATAATTAGCACGCTAACAACAAATTTCAATATGCATAGCAAAGTCAGCCTTCTCCTAGTTTACCCTCACCATCAACAACAAAAATCAACTGTGGAAATGTTGCGTATCTAAAGCATGGACAACCAGCCCTGTTAAACCACCTCATCCAGCTTGCCCTGTGGCTTTCTGCCCGGCCCTGTAGCTTAGGTATCAGGAAGTGGTCTATTTGTGTCACCTTGATGAATGCAAGTATGATGGGCACAGACATTATCCAATTCACAGCTGGAAGGTATGTAACCCTTTCTCTGTATTTTTGACATATTGGGTGTTCATTTTTCTGTGAGGATGACGCCTGGGTCCTTGTATTTTAAGATTTTCTTTTCTTCAAAATTCACCACACTGTGCATAGTCAGCCACTTTAGAGAAACCCATTGTTTGAGTTTTGGTCTAGTTTCCTTATACTTTGGGAGATTAAGCAGAGGCACTGACAACGTGACTGATTGTTCATCCTTCTTGGGACTTCACTTTTCTCTGCTCTTTATGTCTTCTTTTTTATTAACCTGCTTACCTGCTTTCACTTTCTAGGTGCTCAAAAATCTTTTCCCTCTTTGTTGTAAGAAATCTTCCCATCCTCCTGAAGTCTTTTTTTTTTTCCTGAAGTCTTGATATCAACTCACCAGGTCAATCAGAGAAATGTAACTTCTCCCACATGTGCCTGTCTAGACACTATAAGGTGTTTAGCAAAACAGAGCTTTTCATGGGCAATATCTCCTCCTCACCCCACCCCCCCATGAAGAGAGTGTGAGATAGAAAATTAAAAAAAAGTAAATAATGACGAAGTGCTTTCTATCACACAGGAACAGACTGTAACCTTGAGATTCTTCTCTGTTACTTACATATTGTCTGGGAACTCTAGTTCTACTACAGACACTTAAAGATTCTTTATCATTAAAGTCTAATTCTGCCTTTTTTTATACTGTGCCATATTTCATTTAGGTCTTCCTCCTTCTGAGACTGTTGCCATGTCCTCACATCTCCCAATTATATTTGTAAACTACAAAATTTTTGTTTTCTAAACTCCCTTCCCCTGATAACTGGATCTTCTGAGAACTTTAACCAACCTTTCTTCTGAATATTAAATTCCCATTTTTTGTAAGAGTCCATTGCCTATTTATAGAAACACTAGAGGCCAGGTGCACAGGTGGGGTCCAGCTGGCCTGCCCTGTGGGGGGTAGGGGCCATGGGCAGTTGTGTGTGTGTGTGTGTGGGGGGGGGTGATCATAGCCTAGATCAGGCTGGTTGGCCAATGCAGTGTGCATCATAGCGACCAGTCATTCCGGCCACTCTGGTCATTCTGGTTGTTCTGCCATTCCAGTCGCTTGGCTTTTATATATACAGATGAACAGTTACTTTGAATGATCTAATAAAATATGTATTTAGGTATTTAGGTATCTTATATTTGAACTCTCTTAAAATAAAATTCATTAGTCCACACTCAAAAATTATAAACCTGACTTTATATAATATCATATTTATATTATAGTAATATTCTTATGTTTGAAACTTCAGAATCAACATCCATTCTCTTCCCTAAAGTATGATATTCCAAATATTCTTCAAATCCTTTGGCATCTAAATCACAAATTATCATATATCTACAATATTTTCTTCACTTAAGAGGTATATTTATGTTTTTGTTTACAATATTGTCAACAGGTAAATGCAGCAGGACACACATGACTTATCTCTAGGATTTTCTCCTTGGATGTAGAAAGTTGTTCAACTTCTTAGAGGAGGGAGAAAGATTTTATTATTTCATTGAGAATTCATTTTCTGTGAAGGATATAGTAGATGCTTGGAATATATTTCCTTATGTAAATTTCCCAGAAATATTAAAATGTGTAGTAGTATTTAATTCTTTACAGATGCCAATTTTTAGATATAAAGAAGGTTTATTTATTTGTCACAGCTGACATAAAGAAGCACTGACTGGGTGGCTTGAAGAAGAAAGTTTTTTTTTTATTTTCTCACTGTTTTGGAGGATAGAAGTCTGAGATCCAGGTGTCGACAGGGTTGGCGTCTTCTAAATACTCTCTCTGGCTTGTAGGTAGTGATCTCCTCTTAGTCTTCCCATGGTCCCCGTCCCTGTTCATGTCTGTGTCCTAATCTCCTATTCACTTAAGGACTCTAGTCATATTGGATCAGGGATCACCCTAAGGACTTCATTTTACTTTTTAAAAGATCTTATCTATAAATACAGTCCCATTCTGAGGTAGCGGAGGTTAAGATTTCCACATATGAATTTGGTTTTTGAAGGGGAAGGCACAATTCACCTCATATGAGTAGGTGATATATTTTCAATAAAATGTCAAAGACAGAAAGTGGTAGAGCCACACTGCCATAGTTATTTGCAATGATACACATTTATTAAGGTGACATTGCTTAATATGCTTATATGTGTTTCTAGTTTAATGTAGTCCCACCTGTTTATTTTTCCTTTGTTTCTCTTGCCCTATGTGATGTATCTGTGAAAACTCTAAAAAGCTTCTGCACAGAAAAAGAAACAAGCATCAAAATGAAAAAGGAATCAACTGTGTAGGAGAACATATTTGCCAATGATACATCTGATAAGGGGTTAGTTTCCAAAATATATAAAGTACTCATGCAACTCAACAAAAAGAAGACAAACAATCCAATTAAAAATGGGCAAAGGACCTAAATAGACACTTTTCCAAAGTGGACATACAGAAGGCTAAGAGACAAATGAAAAACAAAACAAAACCAAAAACAAACAAACTCAATGTTACTAATCATCCAAGAGATGCAAATTGAAATGATAATGAAGTATTACCTCACACCTGCCAGAATGGCTACCCTCAATAAATCAACAAACAAGTGCTGGTGAGGGTGTGGAGAAAAGGGAACCCTAGTACACTGCTGGTGGGAATGCAGACTGGTGCAGCCACTATGAAAAACTGTGGAGTTTCCTCAAAAAATTAAAAATAGAACTGCCATTTGACCAAGTGACCCCACTTCTAGGAACATATCCTAAGAGTCCCAAAACACCAATTAGAAAGAATACACACACCCTTTTGTTCACAGCAGTGCAATTTATAATAGCTAAGATCTGGAAACAGCCCAAGTGCCCATCAGTAGATGAGTGGATAAAAAAGCTGTGGTATATTTACACAATGAAATACTACACAGCAGTAAAAAAGAAGGATCCCTTACCCCTTGAGACAGCATGAAGGGACCTGGAGAGGATTATGTTAAACAAAATAAGCCTGTCAGAGAACGACAAATATCACATGATCTCACATATATGTGGAATTAAATGAACACAATAAACTAATGAATAAAATGGAACCAGGGGCACAGAAACATGGAACAGAGGGAGGAAGCTCAGAGGGAAGGGTTGGGGGAGGTGTGTGGGAGAAGAGATTAACCAAAGAATTTATATGCACAGACAATAGGGCGGTGAAGTCCTGGGGCAGGGTGGGAACCTGGTCCTGTGGTAAGGGACAGAAAACAAGAGGGGACATCTGAAGTACTCTCAACAATCAAACATTTTCTAAAAGATGATATAGATGTCACCTGTACATTTCTATGTTACATGATCTGTACATCACATTGTGTGCCCACCAGCCAAGGTCCAATGACCTTCCGTCACCATATATTTGTCCCTCTTTACCCTTTACTACCCTCCCCTGCCCTCTGTTAACCACATTCTGTGGTCTGTGTCTATGAGTTTTTGTTTGTTTATTTTTCTTGTTTTTTCATCGAACGATGCCTCTTGGTAGTCATTAAAGTATAATTTAGGGGTATTTAAATAAGGGGAAGATTAAACTATCTATTAGTTCCCAGCATATATAGACTGAAAATACTTCTACCAATTAATTAGTAATAGGTTCTGCCTTACCATGTGCAATTTATAATGTCCAATCCCCAACAGGCTAAAATAAACGCGCAGTCTTTTTCTCTGTATATGCCTTCCAAACGGGACAATTCTTCAGATGGCGCGCTCTATTAGACCCGCGGAACTATTGAATTCTGGCTCTCGTGTAGTGCCTCAGGTGATTATGCGGGTCTCCATCAGCTTGCCAATTAAGTAAAGCAATTTTTATGTTCACTCTGACCTGCCCACTCATTTTTTACTAAATTTCAAAACTTTATGTTTAGATTGTAAACTGTAGCGGGTTTTACACACATTATAACCTCTTCTATGCAATATTTAAAATAATTTCTTGTTGTAATTTGTGTGTTTTTAGCCAGATTTTCTGATTTACCATTATTTGAGAACCACTGAGTATTTCAGGAAATTTTATTGGGTGTATTGAAGAACTTACAAAGGGTCTGAGATTTTTACCATATTAACAAGCATATTTAACATGTTAGCTTGACACCGTTTCATGGATGTTGGTCAAAAACAAGAGAGTCCTGGGTCAGAAACAAAGATTTTATTACTTAAAATTTGCATTTTTCTACTTGGTTGCCATTGCGTAGTGAACAACACGACCTTCATGTTCACGGTAGGTCTTTGTGTCTTCTTAGTCCCATAGGGGAGACTCGGACCAGCTAATGTGGAAATTGTGCACACAGTGGATTTGTGTCACAGCAAAAAATAAAAATAAATTTAATGGACCTGTGATAATGGGCTTCAAGGAAACCTGCCTCATCTTTACCCTGGAGAGAGATGAACAGAAAGTGAACTTGCCCTTTCCTCTGAAAACTGAAACTATATATCATCCAGGTTTTCATTATTAATCATTTTTAAAAGATAATATGAAAGGAAAAGTTGCCAGTGTTTGCAAGTCACGCATGAATGCAAGAGAGCCGTAGGGAACTGGGTACCAATATGGAGAAGATAAGTGGGTTGTACCTTCTTCTGAAAAGTCATGCACCATCGCCCCATGGGCGTGGCTCAGTGGCTGAGCAGTGACCTATGAACCAGGAGGCCCCTGTTGGATTCCAGATCAGGGCACATGCCCTGGTTGCAGGCTCGCTCCCCAGTGAGAGGCATGCAGGAGGCAGCCGATCAATGATACTCTCTCATCATTGATGTTTCTATCTCTCTCTCCCTTCCCTTCCTTTCTGAAATCAATAAAATATATATTTTTTAAAGAAAAGTCATGCATTAGCTAGTATTTGTCCATTCTGAGTCAATTCAACAAAGTGAATAGCTTATCTTTCATTTAATGCCTCTTTTTAGGTCAGTTCTGAATGATTTAAAATCCGAGTTATTTCTGAAGTATTCAACCAAAAATAATCAATACATTACAACTATAGTAATGGCTATAAAAAGTATATTTAATTCATGCCCACTCATGTATTAAAAAAAAAGCATACAGGAGTTTCTTCATATTTCAAATTTTATTTGGGTAGTTAGTGTATCGTTTTGTTCAACTTTTTATCTGAAAGATAATATTTGGATAAGGTCATATATGAGCCATTTTTGTTTAGTGTTCTTGCCTTTAGTTAGCACATAATGTCAAATCTCTATTTATTGGGAAAGTAGGTTCCTTATATTATCTATTTAGCAACAAGCCATAATTTGAAACTAATTAGACATTTGTGAAAGAAAGCTACTATTTACCCTGTCTCTGTGTATACATACTCTACTTTCATGTTCATTTTATAATAGGGTGTCTGTATGCTATGCAGTTAGATGCTGTCAGCAAAATTGTTTGTACTTAAAGCGTGTGAGGTCAGCAATGTAATTGCTGTAATTTGTTGACCAAAGGAGCCAATCAATTGGACAATGATAAATGATGCAACATCCCATTACTGGATAAAATTGCTTGAGGCTGGAAAAGTTGTGTTTTTGTTTTTTTCTTTGTTTGTTTTGGGGGGGCTATAAAGTTATTTTGCATTGACAGGAAATTAGTGAGTATTCACTTGTGCTCTGTAGTTATATTTGTGATTTTTTTCAAGTTCTAAAAATATTATATAGTTGGTTATAATTAGTGTTTCATTTTTTTCTCTGCTTCCAAATTCAAGTAGGAGTCAACATTATCTGATGACTAAGCCATATGTCAATATGTTTAATGGAAAAGTAAGTTTTTTCAGTGTGAAAGTAGTTCATTCTAGATGCTAAGATGTTATCGGAAGGTAACTCTTTTAACATGTCAAATATCTGTTTCCAGGACCTGTTACATTATTTAAAAACATACAGATTGTGAAAACTTTGATCACAAATGTGTTCTCCTCAATATAGTATACATTAATATACTCTGGCTTTCATAAATTTAAATTATACACAGAGAAAAAATAAATATTTTGACTCTCCAATATTTTTGAATGTTTGAATTATTTTTAAATTAGTGAGATTCAATCTGCTATAATTTTGATCTAAATCTTCTGGGTTACCCCGAAGCAGAAATGTTACAATCTTTATAGGTTTTATCACATAGAATTTTATCGCTTTGATATGATAATGGGTCATTCTCCCCTCAACCACTGCCAAAGCATGACATTTTACAATCCCATTGCCTCTGCAGTACACTTAAATTTGATTTATTGGTGCTGTTTTATGACATGTTTGTCCTTAGGAGGCACTGAGCAATGAGATAAAGAATATTAATGTGATTGGCTTTCAGAATAAGTGAATGTCTTGGTTGTCATAGTCTGCAGATGCAAAGTTGACAGTAACAACAAAAAATCAAATTCAAAGCAAGAGAAATCCAGCATTTTGCTTACTGAGAAATATAGTTTTAAAAAGAGGCTAACACAGAAAAGACTAAAAAAAAGGTAAATGAGTTATAAGTAGCATTTTTTTAAGTGGCTCACAGTTGTCTTGTTTTTTTTTAATTTCTTTATTGATTAAGTTATTACATATGTGTCCTTATCCCCCACATTACCCCCATCCGCCCCACTCATGCCCTCACCACCCCTATTGTCTGTGTCCATTGGTTAGGCCTATATGCTTGCATATAAGTCCTTTGGTTGATCTCTCCCCCTTATCCCCACCCTCCCCTACCATCCCTCTGAGGTTTGATCAATAGTTCTCTGTCTCTGGATCTGATTTTTGTTCATCAGTTTATGTTGTTCATTATATTCCATAAATGAGTGAGATCATGTGGTATTTATCTTTCTCTGACTGGCTTATTTCACTTAGCATAATGCTCTCCAGTTCCATCCATGCTGTTGCAAATGGCAAGAATTCCTTCTTTTTTACAGCAGCATAGTATTCCATTGTGTAGATGTACCACAGTTTTCTAATCCATTCATCTGCTGATGGGCACTTAGGCTGTTTCCAGATCTTAGCTATGGTGAATTGTGCTGCTAAGAACATATGGGTGCATATATCCTTTCTAATTGGTGTTTCTAGTTTCTTGGGATATATTTCTAGAAGTGGGATCACTGGGTCAGATGGGAGCTCCATTTTCAGTTTTTTGAGGAAACTCCATACAGTTCCCCACAATGGCTGCACCAGTCTGCATTCCCACCAGCAGTGCAGGAGGGTTCCTTTTTCTCCACATCCTTGCCAGCACTTATCGTTTGTTGATTGTTGATGATAGCCATTCTGACAGGTGTGAGATGGTACCTCATTGTGTTTGATTTGCATCTCTCGGATGATAGTGACTTTGAACATGTTTTCATATGTCTTTGGCCTTTCTTCTGTCTTCTTTTGAAAAGTATCTATTTAGGTCCGTTGAACATTTTTTGATTGGGTTGTTTATCTTCCTTTTGTTAAGTTGTATGAGTTCCCTGTAAATGTTGGAGATTAAACACTTAGCAGTGATAACATTTGCAAATATGTTCTCCCATGCAGTGGGCTTTCTTGTTGTTGTGTAAAGGAACTGGTATAAGTAGCATTTTTTTTTTAAAAAAGGGAAAATATGGATATCTGATACGTTTGATACATAAGCATATGAAAGAGATAAAAAATAAGCATATCTGATTTGAAAATATATAGGATTTAGAATAATTCTTAGTGCCAATTTCCAGGGAAATGTAAGGTGAGGGGAGTTCATATAAAACAAATAAGCCATGTTTTTGCCCGGCCAGTGTTGCTCAGTGGTTGAGCATCAACCTATGAACCAGGAGATCATGGTTCAATTCCTAGTCAGGGTATGGCCAGGTTACAGACTCAATCCCCAACATGAGGCATGCAGGAAACAGCTGATCAATGATTCTCTCTCATCATTGATGTTTCTTACTCTCTCTCCCTAACTCTCTGAAATCAATAAAAATATTTCTAAAATAAATAAATAAAATAAGCCATATTTTTAAAATAGTTTTTGAACTCTAGCACTAGTCCTCTTTCATGTTCCCCTAATTTGTATTCATCACCATGTGTATTTACATAATGAGTTTTTAACTGTACATTGCATTTTGGCTGACTTAAAAATAATGTATGTATCATTGTCTTCCCAAATTCTGACCCTTTTTCTAGCTTTACAGTTCCTTACCTTTCCTACATACTTAAAATTTACATTTTTCCACTTAGGTATAGGAGGTTATTATACGTGGCTTCAAATTATATTTTTAATTGACTCTACCATACATAAATAATGATTCAAAAAGCAAGAACAGTGACTAAATGCTTCTTGTTCCAGTTACATTTTATCTACAGACTAAGAAATCACCCAAATAAACACTGTTCACTCTGAATTCTACTCTGAATCTGTTTAACTTCTTCTGCCAATAATTCATGAAATAAAATAACTGGAAGTACTTCCATCCCAACAACTTATGTTGTTTCAATTTAGAAACTTTCAGGATTTCCTCTCTTTGATAAAAACATAAATGACCCCTCTTTTAATATCATTGAGGGGCTCTCTCTAAAAAGTGGGGGAAGAAAACACTATAAAGCCTAAGTTGGCACATGAAACTTTTGGTTCATACCTATTTTCTTGTTACCTTCCTAGTAAGCACTTCCTTTTACTGACAAATATGTTTTGAATCATATGACAAATTACACATTATTTATAACAAGTACTTATTTTCTATCCTAATCTATTCCTTCCCATTTTTATGTTAATGCACCCTGATTTTGTTAAATTCTCCATTTAGGAAAAGTGGTTGTAACATCAATTTAGACATAAATCTTGAATAGTCAAGATTTTCTGTATTGGAAATGTATCCTCCAAAAATAATAATAATTCCCACAGGATTCAAACCCCCAGCATAGTGACACCTAGTGTGCTGAACAAAAATTAACAAAATACTTTTTGGATTACTTTTTCTTAAGGATGCATAAGAACATTCATACATAATTATGCAAATGAACTTTCCTCCTAGGAGTATAGATCTATGTCCGCCCTTCAGAGACTGGGTTTAGAATGTGGCCATTGAGAGCTTGGACTTTTACAAATCTGGGGAAATTTCTTATTATTATTACCATAAAGTAATGGTAAACTCGATATAAATGATGTAAAACAAATTTATAAGTGGTTCATGTTTATTTAACAATTGTATTGTGTATAAAGTTAATAATTTTATTCAGTCAAAAATAAAGTACTACAGTTTGTCAGCATTAAAAATGAAAAAGTTAGTAAAGTATAGAGAATAGCTTAAAGAATCATAGAGAATTGATTATCCCAAATTAATAATGTGTTGTCATTTTATTTTTGTCAGATGTTATTTAAATTAATCTATTAAATACTAGAGGCCCATTGCACGAAGATTTGTGCAATAGGCCTTCTTTCCCCTGGCTGCCAGCACCAGTTTTCCTCTGGCACCCGGGATCCAGACCTTCACTCTGGCCACCGCCTTCCATCTTCGCTCTGGACACAGTCTTCGCTGGGTCTGTAGCTTTCAGTCTTTGCTCCTTGCTCCAGCGGAAGTCTTCAGTCTCCGGCCAGAGGTGCTCCTGTAGCTCCTTCCACCCCCCACCTTCCCCGCATAGCTTGATCGCTGCTTGGCCTGCAGACCTCGCCGATGGGCTCCTGGGTCCCAGGGTGCTGCCTTGCCTGTGGCCCAGCTTTCTGATCATGATCACGATCACAGGCCACAGGCAAGGCGGCTCCTGGGTCCCAGGGTGCTGCCTTGCCTGTGGCCCGGCTTTCGATCATGATCACAGGCCGCAGGCAAGGCGGTTGCTAGGTTCTGGGGTGCCTGCCTTGCCTGTGCCAGGCTTTCTGATCACAATCAGGATCACGGGCCACAGGCAAGGCAGCTCTTGGGTCCCAGGGTGCTGTCTTGCCTGCGGCCCTGTTTCTGATCATGATCACAATCATGGCCGAAGGGTCCCGCTGCCCAGGGCCGCACACCGGGGTCCCGGCTGGGGGCGGGGCTTAGGTGGCACATGGGGGCCTGGAGGGCAGCTCGCGCTGTCCAGCCCTGTCTGCAGTATGCAAATTAGCCGCCATCTTTGTTGGAGGTTAATTTGCATATCACACTGATTAGTCAATGAGAGGCATAGCGAAGGTACGGTCAATTACCATGTTTGTCTATTATTAAATAGGATTGCATATAAAGTTTAAATAACTGTTTCCCTAAGCTCATTTCACTATCTTCCCAAATAATAACTCTCATAAACTTTGCAGAAGTTCTGCAAGTCAATCTTTGTATATTAAATTATATTTTCATTTTCTCCTCTTGCTACCTTTATCTAGGTATTTTAACATTTAGTTATTATCAAGTAAATATTTAATATTTGTTAAATAAATATTATTTTCTTGTGTTCAACAGGTTCCCTTTTTCCTTTTATTTCTTATTTTCAATTACATTTATTGGGGTGGCATTGGTTAATACAATTATATAGATTTCAAATGTACATTTTTATGATACATGATCTGTACATAGCCTTGTGTGCCTACCACCCAAAATCAAATCTTTTTCTGTCACCATATATTTGGCCTCTTTTACCCTTTACCACCCTGTCACCCCCCCTTTCTCCACCATACTGTTATCTGTATACACAGTTTTATATTTTACTGAACATATGAGTTAAATCATATGATTATTAGATTTTTCTGACTTATTTCTCTTAGTATAATACCCTCAAGGTTCATCAATGTTGTCACAAATGGCAGTATTTCACCTTTTCTTATGGCTGATTAGTATTCCATTGTATATATGTACCACATCTTTATCCAATCATCTATTAATGGGAAAAGAAAGCCTCTTTAATAAATGGTGCTTTAAATATTGGAAAGCCACATGCAAAAGAATGAAACTAGACTACAATTTGCCCCATGTACAAAAATTAATTCAGAATGGATCAAATACATAAATATAAGATCTGAAACAATAAATTACATAGAAGAAAACATAGGTACTAAACTGATAGACCTTGGTCTTAGAGAAGATTTTATGAATTTGACCCTAAAGGCAAAGGAAGTAAAGACAAATATAAATGAATGTGGCTCTATCAGACTAAAAAGCTTCTGCACAGCGAAAGAAACCACCAACAAAACAAAAAGGCAGCCAACTGAATGGAGGAAGATATTTGCAAACAGCTCTGACAAGGGGTTAATATCCAAAATATATTTTAAAAATCCTATAACTCAACACCAAGGAAGCAGACAATTCAATTCAAAAATGGGCAGAGGACCTGAACAGACACCTCTCCCAAGAACAGATACTGTATGAAAAGATGCTCAACTTCACTAGCCATTAGGAAAATGAAAATCAAAACTGCAATGAGATACCAACGCACACCTGTCAGAATGGGTATTATCAACAAGAAAGTAACAAGTGTTGGAGAGGTTGTGGAGAAAAAGGATCCCTCATTCACTGCTGGTGGGCATGTAAACTGGTATAGCTACAAAAGGAAGCAGTATGGAGGTGCCTCAAAAAATTAAGAGTTACCACATGACTCAGCAATTCCCCTCTTGGGGATCTACCTGAAAAACTTGAAGACATTTATTTGCAAGCATATTTGCACCCCTATGTTCACTAAAACATTAATCACAGTGGCCCCATGGTGGTCAGTGCACAGCATAGTGAGCGGTTGAGTGGTCTTAGCATATGATTAGCACATTATGCTTTGATTGGTTGAGTGGATGACCAGACACTTAGCATATTAGGCTTTTATTATATAGGATTGGCTCTTATAACTCATTATTTCCCCTTTGTGAATATTTGTTATTATTTCCTTTAGCAAGATTTTCTAAGTGGAAAACTGCTTTTGTTTGTCTGAAAGTGTTTCCATTTTTTCTTAAATTTTGAATGACAATTTACCATGGCTTGGAATTCTAGGTCTATAAGTATTTCTCTTCAACATTTAAAAAATATCATTTCAATAGCTAGGCATGTAAAGTTGACATGGGGAAGTCTTCTGTGTTTGAGGTGAAAGAAGGATTATTTTTCTACAATATAGGCTGTAATTGGCCACCATTTCTTTATTTTTTAAACTTATCATTATTGTTGAAAGTATTGCAGATGTACCTTTTTTATCCCCATTGACTCCCCATCTACCCCTTACCTCCCTAGTCCTTCACCACGCCACTGTCTGTGTCCATGAGTTATACGAGTACATAGAGTTCTTTGGTTAATTTCTCTCCACCCACACACCCATACCCACCTTCCCTCCGAGATTCATCAGTCTGTTCCATGCTTCCATGTCTCTGGATCTATTTTGTTCATCATGCGTCTGTGTCTCTGGATCTATTTTGTTCATCATTGTATTTTGTCCATTAGATTCCAGATATGAATGAGATTCTATGATACCTGTCTTTCTCTGACAGGCTTATTTCGCTTAGCATAATACTCTCCAGGT
The DNA here is from genome assembly GCF_000147115.1 of Myotis lucifugus. Taxonomy (NCBI): domain Eukaryota; kingdom Metazoa; phylum Chordata; class Mammalia; order Chiroptera; family Vespertilionidae; genus Myotis; species Myotis lucifugus. The sequence goes on along the minus strand of NW_005872341.1, from coordinate 38,090 downwards.
CCCTCCATGCTGTCTCAAAGGGCAAGAGATCTTTTTTATAGCTGCTTAGTAGGCCATCATTTCTTTAGTTTTCAAAGTGGATGATTAGAGCAAACACTGGTAGGTTACAGGCATGGGACAGACGCATCTATGTGAGGTGTGACTGACAATACATGCAACTATCCACATGAAAGTTGAATGCCTAAATAACATTAAAACAGCATCTGATAGGATAGCATCCATTTATCATCTAAATAACAATAGAAGACTGATACACATAATCAAAACTAGAGATTGACAAGTTTATTCCCCAAAGTCACCTGCATGCATGCAGAGTGTGTTCAGAGACAAAAAGGCAGTAACTAGAAGAAAGTGGGACTTGGAAAAACCTTACAGAATCAAGCTACTTAATGCCCCCCAAAACCTGGAATCTACCCAATTATAACTTTAAGGTGCTCTAAGGGAGTGGTTCTCAAGCATTAGGGATTATTGAGTCAGCAAGAGGGCAAATTAGAACTCAGACTGCCACCCTTCCCCGCCCTGCAGGTTTTGATTCCATAGCTCTAGAGTGGGCCCAAGGATTTCCAACAGTCACATGGGATGCTGATGTTCCTGGTCTGGAAAGTATACTTTGAGAAACTCTCAGAAACCATTAATAACAGGTTCTTTTGTTTGTTAATCCTCACCTGAGGATATTTTTCCATTGATTTTTAGGGAGAATGGAAGAGAGAGGGAAAGACAGAGAGAAGCATCGATGTGAGAGAAACACATTGATTGGTTGCCTCCTGTACTAGTCCCCACCAGGGCCCAGGCTGGGGAGGTTTCTGCAACTGAGGTACATGTCCTTGACTGGAATCGAACCTGGTACCCTTTGGTCCATAAGCCTGCTCTCTATCCACCGAGCCAAACTGGCTAGGACAATAACAGTATTGATTGCCCAACAGTATTCTAGTTTTAAGTATATTAGATAAGATATTCTTTAAAACAATTATTTAAGTAAGTATGCAATTTCCCTACATTTAGATAAATTACTTAATGTCATGTAACTGGTAAATGCTAATGTTAAACTTTGAACCCAAGCAAACCGGCTCAGAGTTGATTCAGGACTAAAGAATTCGTGAGCTTTATCATGTTAAACTGTGTTGCAAGCATCAGAAGATGCTTTTCCAGCATCAGAAAAATGTATGCATAAACCTCTCAGTGAACATGGATGGCCACATGCTATTTCTCTTCCCTCTAATCTCTAGCCCCACTTTGCCACTGGTTTCAAATCACCCCTGGAATGGATCTCCTCACTAGCTGCCTAGGGCGGTACATGTTAAGTCACACATTAAACCTGACGGGGATCAGGAAATGACTCCTTCCCCAGCATGCCTCTGGTCCTCATTGCTGTGGGGTTGGAGTTCAGTGTGCCCCTTGTCATTCAAGCCTGTGTCCTTTGCCTTGTGACTCCAGGACTTTTCCCAGGACACCATGCTCCTCGGTGTTTCTCTGCTTCCTCTTCGTCTAACTGGTAAATGGCGACTTCTCTCTACACTTTTAAATCCTATGTCATCTCCTCTAGGAAGCCTGAACCTTCTCTCTCATTCAGCTATTTTTGCTGCTTCTCTATTCCCACTGCCAATTCCATGAGCCGACAGCTACTGTCAGAGCAGGGTGGCAGAGTGTCACAGAGAAGAGATTTGGGTATCAAACTGCAAAAGTCTTAAAACAGACATGATAGTCTCCAGTTTCCCTTGCCTTCAATCTTTGCTATATTTTTATTTTATTCATTCCTTTCCCCCGCTTTATCCACTGAGCCAAACCACCTAGGGCTCATGCAGCTATTTTTGCTGCTTCTCTATTCCCACTGCCAATTCCATGAGCCAACAGCTACTGTCAGAGCAGGGTGGCAGAGTGTCACAGAGAAGAGATTTGGGTATCAAACTGCAAAAGTCTTAAAACAGACATGATAGTCTCCAGTTTCCCTTGCCTTCAATCTTTGCTATATTTTTATTTTATTCATTCCTTTCCCCCGCTTTCTAGTTTTTGTAACTCCCTTTCACTGCCTTTAAACTTTGATAAACCATAAGGCTTCCTCCAAAAACAAAAACAAAACAAAACAAACAAACAAACAGGCTCTTATTAGGATTGTTTTGTCAATAATCAGGCTGGTATTATGTCAGTGAGACCAAGCAAGAGGAGTGAAAAAACGAAATAATATCCAATACCCAAACATTTCAAGCACGAATTTCCAGTGTTTTAAGACAGAAACTGTTGCCTGCGTCATTTAAGAACAACTCCCTCTGCCTCCTACATCCTGTGGAAGGCCAACCTGCCTCTACTCAGAGCACCTGGGATTCAGGCCTCCAACATGTGCATCAAGTGAACAAAGACTTTAACATATTTTTGAATAATTTAAGTTATTTTATGTTGACTAAAGAAAACTGTAACATTTAATCTCAAGGTAGCTATGCAATAGCTGATTCACCTAAAGAAAATTAACCCCAGTTTGGGTTTCAACCTCTATAAAATATAGATTTAAAAATTAAAAAATTATGTGATAACACCTGGCGAAATATTCCCCTTAGCCTTTATTTCTACAATGAGTCCATATATTTATTTAAATCTGTATTATTTCTCTTAATGAATTATGAATTATTAGGGAAGAAAAATAATATGTTTATTCATTTTTTATATCACCTACCCCATGTCTGGTATAAAGGATATAGCATGAATATGATAATATTTTCTGAATAAATGCATGAGTTAGGGGCATGAATATCTGCCCCCTTACATATAGACTTATTTGTTTGTTTTTAGATATATTTTATTGATTTTAGAGAGGAAGGGAGAAGGAGAGAGAGATAGAAATATCAATGATGAGAGAGAATCATTGATTGGCTGCCTCCTGCACGCCCCCTACTGGGGATTGAACCAGCAACCCAGACATGTGCCCTTGGCTAGAATCGAACCTGGGACCCTTCAGTCTGAAGGCTAAGGCTCTATCCATTGAGCCAAACCAGCTAGGGCTTACATATGGACTTGTAACACATGTATGCAAAACTTAAAAAACATACTGAAACTCCTAATTCAATGTATGTTCTTGAAATAAACTTAAAATACTTATTTCTTGGGAAGAATTTGCAGATGTCTTATTTAACCTTCATCTCTTCCTTTCTGTCTCTGAGGTGAAGAAAACATTCCAATAACCAGCACTGATCCTCCTGTGTCTCCCAAACACACACAGATTCTTATTCCTTCTCGTTGATTAGAAATTAATCACATGCTCTTCCTAAACTCGTCACTGCACAGGTGAGCACATGGCCATGAGCAGGAGGACAGGATTCTTCAAACCCAACTGGGAAGGAGGCAGCATTCGATAGCAGGAGGAGGGCTCGAAATGGTGGAAGAACTCCCTTCTGCACTCCACACTTTCCTTGGATAATCTCATCTCTCCTTAAGTCTTCAGTGACTGATACACGTGCATATTCAAGATGACTTCAAAATCCAGTTTTCCAGGGCTCACGACCTTCTCTTGAATTACAGATCTCAATTTTTCTTTTGAACTGATTTTTAATACGTGTACCCAGGAGCAACAAATCAATGCATATCAAACATTGTATCCAAAACTGAACTCAGCTCTTTCAAGTGTGTTCTTCTAAAAGATTACACTTTGTTATGGAAGTCATGTCAGGATCCAGATAAAAGTTGGCTGTCATCATAACACTGTCCTCATTGTCCCTAAACCATTAATCAGTCATACCATCTACACCTTCTACCTCATTGATATATCCGGATACTGTCTCCTTCACACATCCTTGCTTCAGGCCTGATAATTTACATTAATCCTTTAATCACTTTCTCTGCTTCCATGTAAATACAACTTCAACTTTATCCTACTTCTCACCTACTGCAGTGTCATGTCTACTCTTCTGCCTCTGTCTCTTTTGGACATAGCCTGTGTTCTGTTCTTATTTCTCTTTTTAGGATTCCCTGAAGGTCTTGTGCCCTTTGACAAATTATGCCTTTTATGCAGCGTTCCCACTGCTTGGCCTACTTAACATTCACGTTCTTGCTGGTGAGATTTCTAATTACCCTTTCAGCACTCAGCACTAATGGAAACTTTCTCTACTATCTTTCCTCGCAGCCTTGGTGCGATTACTTTTCCTCCTTCTGTATTGTCAGAGTAATCTGTACCTGTATCTGCCAGCAAAACTACCGAAACATCTCACGGCAGCTTGTCAATGCTTTCTTCTCCCTCTCCCTTGAGCTTCTGCCATGCACGGACTACGTATTGTTCAACAGTTTCTCCTCAGAGAGAAGCACATAGCCTCTGACACAGTAAGCTCTAAATTAATGTTGAAGTGTTTCCTGAATGCATGAACACGTGCCTACTTTTATATTCCAAATAGTTTCCAATGTGGCCAAAATATGCATGTGCTTTAAAAATATTTTAAATATGTTTTAAATTGATTTTAGAGAGAAAGGAAGGGAGAGGGATAGAGAGATGGAAACATTGATGAGAGAGAATCATTGATCGGCTGCCTCTTGTACACCTCCTGCTGGGGATGGAGCCCACAGCCTCGGCATGTGCACTGACCGGGAATTGAGCCAGTGACCTCTTGGTTCATAAGTCAACACTCAATCACTGAGCCACACTGGCTGGGCTGCACATACTTTTATTAAAATAAGAAAGCTTTTGTATACTTTGTTCTGTCAAATATTACTTCTCTGAAGGAATGTCCCTCCTTATATTCATAATATGCATCTTTCAGACAGAACTATATTGATTCAGCTTTATCTACATTGATTTTTCAGTTGTTTTAGATTTCTGTATCAAATCATTTATATATTAATATGTCAGATATATTTTATAATCTTTTTTATTATACTCACAGTTTCCATATCAAGTCACACTATTAATATTACATTGTTGCAATTTGCCCTAGCTGATTAGATTCAGTGGATAGACGGTCGAACTGTGGACCAAAGGGTCCCAGGTTTGATTCTGGTCAAAGGCATGTTCCCCAGCCCATGCCCTGATCAGGGCTCGTGCAGGAGGCAACCAATCGATGTGTTTCTCTCACATTGATGTCTCTTTGTGTCTTTCTCTCTCTCTCTCTCCCACTCTCTCCCACCCCTCCCCCCCAAAAAAAAATCAATGGAAAAATATCCTCAGGTGTGGATTAAAAAAAATAAACAAAAAAATGCAATTTTACTGATGAAAAATAGTTCCTTTGAGTTTGATGAATTATAGTCCTATTTCTGAGCTAAACTCCATACCACTAACAGCCCCAAATAGTCAGCAGGCTCCTGGGAGGCAGCTTCTATCTCACACGTGGAACACTAGCTACTTGGACAAGACCCACTTTGCTGGGCACCAGTGCTCATTGCACTTGCAACATCTGCTGTGGACTGCTGCTGCTGCTCCTGCCGCTGCCGCTTTCCACAGGCAGCACCCCCCCTGTGGTCACTGACCCTGTGGTGGAAGCATTATCTCTGCCCAGTGGCACCAACCGCAGCCAGGAAGGTTCACCATTTCACTACACATTCACTACACACACACACACACACACACACACACACACACACACACACAGACGCTTGCAGAAACCCTTGTGAAATGCTGCAATAAGGGCATCAGAAGGTCTTTGTTTCTATTCTATACCTATTATCACAGGATGCTGGGAGTGTGTGCGTTTGTATTACTACAGGGAAGACACCCACTGGCTTTGCAGAGCCCTGGTGCTTCTCACCAGGCACGGTGTGCTCCTAGGGACCATCACAGCGCCTTGCTGCCATTGCTCCTTCTTTCTCAAATGCATCGAGGCGCCTGCTGAGGACAGAAAGGTCTGCCAGGGGTCACTGCGCCTGGGCCAAGGGCATCGTCCTGGGGGTTCACGTGCTCGGTGGGCACCGACGCCGGAGCTTAGATGCTACCAGCTTGCACCATGCAGTGCTGCTGCGCTGGAGTTCCTGGGTGCTGAGGAGATAGCGTTCTCTGGAGGCGTCATTGTCCTACAGTGGAGCTGTGCTTCACAGGGAAGTACTAAAAGGCTAGCAAAACAGGGCAGATCAGTGTAAGTGGTGTTCCTTGTGCTGCAATGCCACTGGCTCCGTGAATATTTCCGTATCTGCCCCCACCCGTCCCTCACTGCTTCTTCCTCCTGTTGTCTGTGCTCAGACTCCAGTTCTTACAAGACTGAGTCAGGAGACATGTTTGCTTTTTTAACATCATGCTATGATATGACCCACTTCATCTGTTGATCAGGACAGCGTTTGCTAAATGTTCTGTGGCATATTCTTGATCAGATAAAGTAGGGAGAATATGGCATACCATAGCCTCACTATGGGCATTCACTACACACACACACTCACACACACACACACGCACACGCACACACACACACACACACACACACTCACACTCATGCTGGTAAAAACCTTTGTGAAATGCTGCAGTAAAGGACTCAGGGTGTCTTTGTTTAATCCGTTGCCTTCTGTACCTATTGTACCACAGGGTGCTGTGAGTGTGTGGCTTGTATTACCTCAGCATACTGACAGAGCCGGGGTTCCGTGCAGACACTGGACTTAGGCTGCACAACGGGGCCTAGTTGTCTTCTTGACAACTTGTTCTACTGAGACTAATCTCTCATAGGAACATAACCAATCTGACCTGGAGAGAGACTTCTAAGAGTTCCAGCCCACAGTTATTCACCCATTACTGTCTAGGCCTGGTTAAAATTTAAGAATTTAAACAAATCAGGATTTGCTCTTTCAAATTTGAGATATACTCTGCCCCTATACACACATTAATCTGTATATGTATATATATATGTATGTACATATGTACATGTGTGCATGTGTTCATATGTATATATTATGCATATGTTCATGTAACGTATTTGAACCACACATGCATTATATGTAAGTACACACATATAATGTTGCTCTTTTGGGAACTGCACAAAACAATAAAGGTGGTATTTAGTTCTGTAGCTCATTATTGCTTTGATCCTGTAGCTGAAGGAAAGAAAAACCAAAATCACTATGCTAATCGGATTCTTCCCTGTTAAAGTCATGGGTTGAGAGATTTCAACTTCAGTCCATTTAATATCTTGGCCTGTGGTGTGTTCTGTCTTTTCTCTGCCAACTGGGTACTGCATCTTTGGTTAGGCTGTGCTTTCATCGAGGAAGAAAAATGGTCCCTCTGATTCCATGCCAGCCTGGCCGGCCCGGAGTGCAGCCTGCCCACAGATGTCCATTTATAAGATGCATCTGTCCCTACAGCTCGCGCTGCCAGCTGGCCTCGGGTGAGTGAGCTGGTGGTGTGTGCCATCTCAGGCTGCTGGCCCTGGGCACTGGATTCCAAGCCTTATGACTCCTATCCCTTAGGGGTTCAGGGGGTCTTGGGAACATTATAGAAAGATTGGCTTCAGGGAAGCACTTCACATTACAGGAATACCAAGACACCTTGAAAGTTCAACATGAATGTTGGCATAGGCATCAGGAACTATTTCAAAATAAAGTAATTCAGACTAATTTCTATATGGTAGTTGTGCACGTGTCTCACCTTAGCACGGACAGCCTCCTGCCATGACTTAGAGCAGTGATGGCGAACCAATGACACGCGTGTCAGAGGTGACACGCAAACTCATTTTTTTGGTTGATTTTTCTTTGTTAAATTGCATTTAAATATATAAAATAAATATCAAAAATATAAATCTTTGTTTTATTATGGTTGCAAATATCAAAAAATTTCTATATGTGACACGGCGCCAGAGTTAAGTTAGGGTTTTTCAAAATGCTGACACGCCGAGCTCAAAAGGTTCGCCATCACTGACTTAGAGGAAAACGTCAATGCGTCTGACAAAGAGGGAAGCAGAGACATGACAAGCTTTCAAGGCCACTCAGACGTGAGCAGGTGGAGTTTCTCCAGAGGGTTCCGGGGAAGCCTCACAGAATGGTTGGCCCAGCAGCAATCTTAAATTCAAGCCCTGCCTCATGTAGTGTTTTGCTGAAGAGCCAGAAACCAGCAAACTGGAATCAAGTCCAAGGTTACCTTGACCATTCACTGGCAGAGGCATTCTAGAAACTACTTCAGGCAGATGAATGTTTATGTTACTACCTAAGTTTCCAGGCGGAATATATCCTCCTCCTTATTCTCTAATTTCCCAAAGCTGCCTAAAGATAGTGTTAAAGAAACTCACCTGTCTCTCTGTTTCATCAGGCAGATGGATGTTTATGTTACTACCTAAGTTTCCAGGTGGAATATATCCTCCTCCTTATTCTTTAATTTCCCAAAGCTGCCCTGGTGGCAGGGGAAGCTGAATGCAGAAGCTAAATAGCAAATTTCAAGATCTAAGCCCTGTTTGCATGCTAAGTTTTCTGAGCCATTTTTTAACTATTCTACGATCCAACCTTAGCTTAGGATTAGCAATGGTGCATTTTTCATTTGACGCATTAATAAGCATATACTCAAACAACAAACATTTAAAGCAAAGACATAGCTTTAGCACTGCAATATTTGTTTTGACACACACTCAGATTTCCTTTAATCTTCTGTCTCCTGTGATCTGGCTCCCATATCCCTTATTTCTCAGTTTTTCTTAGGGCCAGAGGTTTTCCAGTTTTTCCTCCCAGTTATCAGGGACTCGGTCCCAATGGACAAATTTATATGGCTGCATATTCCTGTGCAGTTTAGTTTATCTGTGTCACTGGGATGAGGCAATACAGATAGACCTACTATCATTAGACATTGACAATGGGTAATCCTGTCTTTGGGCAAGCTCTAGAGATAGACCTGGAAACATTTAAGGCTTAGACTGTAGAAACTTACACTGGAAATAATTTTAAATATTGCCATAATTTTGAAATGAAAGTGTTCTGCATATTTTAGGTGCAGGCACTTAGACTCTGACATTTGCCTATATTTCTGAGCATCTATGAGGATGGCATGTGCAAACACTTTGTAAAGCATTTTGGTACAGTATAATTTTCAGCATAAAACTGAAATACCTTTTTTTGGTCAGGGTTTTTTATTAAATGTATTGGGATGACATTGGAAAATAAGATTATATAGCTTTCAAATGTGCATTGCTATGATACATGATCTGTGTATTGCATTGTGTGTCTACCACCCAAAGTCAAATCTTCTTCTGATGAGATATCTTTTATTTTACAAAAGAGGTACCCATGCCCTAGCTGGTTTGGCTCAGCAGATAGAGTATCAGACTGCAGACTGAAGGGTCTTGGGTTTGATTCTGGTCCAGGGCACATGCCAGGGTTTTGGACTTGATCCCCAGTAGGGGGCATGCAGGAGGCTGCCAATCAAGGATTCTCTCTCATCATGGATGTTTCTATCTCTTTCTCCCCTCTCCTTTCCTCTCTGAAATAAATAAAAATATATTTAAAAAAAGAGGTACCCTTGAGGAAACCACCTTATTATATATTTAGTGTTTTCACTATCTTCCTCCAGGCAAGCAAACATTTCTTTGTTGTTCTAAGCAAAATATTCTCTTTCATTGAACATTAATGGAGGAATGTTAGTCTGTACAAGGTGGTGTAGAGCTGTTCTCCCTGCCCCTCCCCACTCCTACCTGATAAACACAATTGTAATTCCTGGAAATTATACAGGAACGAACCAACGAAAAAAGATGGTAAGAAGAAGAATTGATGTGGACCCCAGGATGGGGGAATAGGGCAGCAGGATGTCTTGCATACTCCCACCAACATAAGGTTATCTAGCTCTGGTGTTTCCTAATTCCTGACATGGATCAAAAGGCAACTCACCCATCAGTAAATCAACAAACAACAAATTCTGCTGAGGATGTGGAGAAAAGGGAACCCTAGTGCACTGCTGGTGGTAATGCAGACTGGTGCAGCCACTATGAAAAGTTGTATGAATTTAGGTCAAAAAAATTACAAATGAACTGCCTTTTGACTCAGCAATCTCACTTCTGGGAATATATCCTGAGAATGCTGAAACACCAATTGGAAAGGATATATGCACCCCCATATTTATATTCACAGTAGATAAAATCTGGAAACAGCTCAAGTGCCCATCAGTAGATGAGTGGATGAAAAAGCGAAGGTATATTTACACCATGGAGTACTATGTGGCCTTTAAAAAGAAGGAACTCTTACCTTGTGTGGGCATGGATAGACCCTGAGATTATTATGCTAACGTTAAATAAACCAGTTGGTGAATGACAAATACCACGTGATCTCACTTACATGTGAATATAATGAACAAAATAAACTGACAAATAAAACGGAAACAAAAGCATGGATACATGGAACAGACTGACAGCTGTTAGAGGGGAGGGTGGAGCGGGCACTGGATGAAAGAAGGTGAAGGGATTAGCCAAAGAGCACATATGCATAACCCATAGATACAGACAACACTGTGGTGATGACCAGAGGGAAGGAGTCTCAGGGGGGAAGTTAGCAAACTGGGGGAAAATGGGGACATCTGCAATAATAAAGTTAAAAAAAGACAATTCAGAGAGACTCATTCTCCCTCTGGATGGAACATGACTCCCTCTGACAACACTGGGCAAGCTGAAAGAGGGGGAAAAGAGAATCAGTGGGGAGACCTGGCAAAGAGGGTGGCCAATGAAACACTCCCTTCCTCACCAAGCCTTCCCTTTCCTACTGCAAAACAAAGGGGAAGGTTGAGGGGACAGGCAAGAGGTTCTCAGCCACACCAATTGGCTTGGCCCAGAGAGCCTCTGTCCCTGTGAGCCTGAGGTTTCTCTCTCACACTCAGAAACAGTAGGGTGCAGAGGATGGACCTACCAAAACGAGCATCCATGCCTGGGAGGTCTCTTAGGCCCTGAGGCATGAGATCGTCATCCACCAGCAAGAGATACCTGAGAACAATGCCTGTGGAAACCCCTTAGACTTCTGTAGGCAACACAACAGAGATGGGGGGGAGCCCCCACAGCATCAGATATCAAGGGGACCAAGCTAACATGCCAAAGGCTCCAAAATTAAACTGTCATTAGAAATGCAGTTCAGGAAGGTAGGCCGTACTTGTCTGCTAAACTTAAACAAGGTGACATCCTCTTAAAAGAGAACATTGAAGTAAGGAGAAACAATGCACTGGTTGGAGGGGAATATCAATTCAAATAACTGTGGGTTTCTCATCTGGAGGCCAGAAGGAAGTTAGACAGTGTTTTTCAAACTCTGCAGAACAGGAACTATCAACTATGAATTCTCTATCCACCAAAACTCATTTAAAAATTAAGCAAAAATGAGGACATTCTCAGGCAAAGAAAAATAAAAGAATAAAAAGAATCTGTCATAACAGAATGACCTTTGGCTAAATATGGTTATTTAAGCAAAAAATAATAATTAAAAAGAGAATATTGTAGCATTAGGAATGAAGAATAAATAATGGAAAGAACAGGGATATTTGTATGTACAAAGACTATTATTTTTTCTCATGAATTTGTAAATTATATATTATGGGATTAAAACTAAAACACCATATGATAGTCAAGACAATGCCCTGTCACAGGATGCCAAAGGCATTCAAGGTGGCACCTTTTACCCATAGAGTTGTCCTTATTTTTTATGAGCTGGTGAATGATGCAATCCCATAATTCCATTTTGGAGTTTGCTTACCCAGACCAGGTCTGACATCATTTGATGTGGGTCACAGTTCCCTGGGGTGAAAGGGAAGATTCACGTGCAGGACGTATGCTGGGGGTGCCTCAGGATTAAGACCTGTGAGACGTGAAAGAAGCAATATTGGGCAAAGCTAGGTATTGACCTGCGATGCAGTTGTAACACAGTCCTCACCAGATCCTATTCATAATTCCCCTTCTTGAGGCTGAGCCCTTTCACTCTACACTGTGGCCACTCATTTGGTATGAACTGCTCTCTGGAGGGTTTGTATCTTTGGAGAGGGATGGTTCATTGATTTTTTGTTTTATTGTTGACACTATTTTAGATGACCCCATTTTGCCCTTTGCTTGCCTCCACTCAGCTCCCAACTCCCTACCCCCAGCCTTCACCACACTGTTGTCTGTGTCCATGGGCTCTGCATACACGTTCTTTGGCTACTCCTGTCACCGTCTTTATCCAGTGCCCTTCTCCTCTGACAGCTGTCAGTCTGTTCCATGTGTCCATGCCCCTGGTTCTATTTTGTTCATCAGTTCATTCTGTTCCTTAGATTCCACATGTAAGTGAGATCATATGGTATTTGTCTTTCTCTGACTGGATTATTTTGCTTAGCATAATAATCTCAAGGGTGTATCATATGGACAGTTTCAAAATAACTCAGCTAAGTCTGTCAGAAGCAACATCACTAGCAGCTCAGCAACTCAGGACTGAAAAGCGACTTCCAATGATGCATGGTATCACCCATTATGTGCCATTTATATTGTTGTTGTTGTTGTTGTTGTTGTTGTTTTCATTTTTAAAGAATGGTGACATTGTACAAAACTAAGCAGTAGAAGAGAAATAGGAAGGCTATAGACCTTCCAAAAGCAATCATAATTGTCTCTTACTAGTTGGAGAAATAAGTGCATCATTTTTCTGGCCCATTCTCCATGTCACTGGAGGGCCTGTATGTAGCTGTATCTTTAAGGAGGATCTGTGAAATATGTTATACTTAGCACAGCCATGTAATAGGACTGGGCGCTCCACATTGCCCACCATTTAGAGAAAGAGTGTCTGGTCTCCATCTATGTCTGAAAAATCATGGAATTCTTGACCTTTTGTGGTAAAAGATCACCAGTGAAATCCAAGAGAGATAACAAAGAATATCTTTTTTTGAATATATTTTATTGATTTTTTACAGAGAGGAAGGGAGAGGGATAGAGAGTTAGAAACATCCATGAGAGAGAAACATCCATCAGCTGCCTTCTGCACACCCACTACTGGGGATGTGCCGGCAACCAAGGTACATGCCCTTGACCAGAATCGAACCTGGGACTCTTCAGTCCACAGGCTGACGCTCTAGCCACTGAGCCAAACTGGTCAGGGCACAAAGAATATCTTATTTTCAACATTATACATCCTTGTTGTATCGTGGCTTATCATTTTATAATAGGTCCCATTTTTTCTTTCATTCACAATAACTATAAGGTCTAGGAAAGTAGACTTGGTCTTCGAAGGCATTTCCCTGAAATACCTTGAGGCAACTCAAGAAGAAAATGTCAGTATATTCCATCTCAGATCCAAAAATTTGGTCTTAAATTTGGTATTTATTTATTTATTACTTAGGTGAACACAAATGATTTCACAGAGTTCACAATTTTAAATTTTCAGTTCAAAAATGTGTCTTAATATAGGATATACTTGTTTAGAATTCCATGTCCAAGACTAAATGGGATGAATATTATATTACTTTATTATTAATATATTCAATTTAATTGGAGGTCTAAAATGGTGCATCTTTATTTTTAAGTGTTTTTTAAGTTTCTTATTCATTTATGTTAATCATTATATTAGTAGAACACTGTTGGAAACAAAATATTCCGTTTCACTAGAGAAGCTGCTCATAGCTTTTCATTAAGTTTCAATTGTTTTATTAACCTACCATCGCTTTTATCAGTTAATGAGATAATATACTGAGAAGCTCTTTTTGGAAAAAGGAAGTAAATCTACTCAAATTGGACTTTAAAATGAGATAGTTTCAATTTACTCCAGACTGAATTGAGTGAATTGAGTTTTGTAAATGTGAAATTTTTTTAGAAATTTTTCAGAGTGGACAACTATTGCTTTATCTGCCAGAGGTGGTACAAATTAGCAAGCTGTGGCCTTATTTAACACCACATTCAGCCAAGGACTGACTACATCTTTAACAACAACTGCAACAAATTCACATATTGATTCTTTGGAAAATGTATGGTTGCGATTCTAATTCTTCGCTTAGAACATGAGGTCCATTCTTCTTTGTACAGCATACAAGGAGGTTGCTGATGGTTAAATTGAAGGTTAAAAATAAGAGGTAAAATTATTGCTTCTGTATATAACATTTTAGTTTGTAATGTCAAATTCATCTCATGTGCATTTATCCAGGATTTATTTTATGTGTATGTGCAGTGTAATAAAGCATAAGACAAACTGAGCTATTTTCTTTAAATATATTTTTATTGATTTCTGAGGTGAAGGGAGAGGGGGAGAGAGAGCTAGAAACTTCAATGCTAAGAGAAAATCATTGATTGGCTGCCTCCTGCATGCCCCCCCACAAAACACAACTGGGGATAAAAGCCTGAAAGAAACAACTGGCATGTGCCCTGACCAGGAATCAAAACCTTGACCTCCTGGTCATAGGTTGACGCTCAACCAATGAGTCAAGCTGCTGGGCCTGAAGCCATTTTT
>NW_005872341.1:19469-23193 GCF_000147115.1 Myotis lucifugus | reverse complement strand
AGAGATAAAAAAAATAAACCCTTGGGCCACTTAATTTAGTCCTCAAGTTATCATTCTGCAGTGTGACTGAGCATTTTTTTCTATAGTAAGTCCTCATTTAACTTTATTATTTTATTAAATGTATTGGGGTGACGTTGGTTAATAAGATTATATAGGATTCAAGTGTTCTATGATACCTGATCTGTATATTGCATTGTCTGCCCACCACCCAAAGTCAGATCATCTTCTCTCACCATATATCTGGTCCCCTTTCCCCTGTCCTGCCCGCTCCCCCCACCCCCGCCCTTTCCTCTGGTAAACACCATACTGTTGTCTGTGTCTTTGAGTTTCCATTTTATATCCCACATAGGAGTGAAACCATCTAGTTTTTAGCTTTTTCTGACTGACACTTTGCTGAACCTGAGATTCTCAAGGTCCGTCCATATTATTGCTGATATACTAGTATTTAAACATACAGCTCACCTAAGGGCAACTGAAAAAGTTATTTGAAAAGGAGATAAACATTTCATCTTCTTTTAAGAAATTATCAGCAGATTCATTTCTAACATAGCATTTTTTGAACCCTAGCACAAGTACTGAAATAATTGGTAAAGTAAACAATGGATGTTTTTCTGTTGATGTGAGAGAAGTGATATAAGATTTCAAAAGAAGTGTTTTATTCAGGCAGGTTTTGGAGTCATAGTTACTTTGAAGTCCTTAAACATATTTCAATGAGCTTGAACATCTGTGGAACAAATCTCTTAAAAGTACTTCAAATACCTTTGACAATCTTAATTTTGCATCCAATATAAAGAAAGTTGTAAATCAGAGAGCTAGAGTAAGGACAAGAAAAAAATAGAACAAGTATATTATATGCATTCCTGGTTTTCAATACACAGTGAAATTGCTTATATGAAGAGGCTTGTTGATTTGATTTCTGTAGCAGAAATTCTTGTGTTTTTTTTTTATTAAGTTTAATATATGGATCTGGATGTTGGGTACTTGTGTTCTTGTTTATCAAAGAAGGCTTAATTCAATTACTCTGGGAAAGTCTAAATTCTGTTCTCCGAGTTTATTGCCATTCTCAGGTACACACTCCGCACAGCTGCCAGCATGACCTTTATAAAACACAAACTCATCATGTCACTCCCCAGCTGAAAATCCTTCAAGATCTCCCCATAGTCATCCAATGAAAGTTCAAATTCCACAGCCTGGCCACAAGCTAGTTCATGATCCAGCTGGTGATGGCCGCCCTTTACTGACTCCACAACCACTAGGGGCAGGTTATGAAACTGCTGTGCTATTTTCTCATGTGCACGATGCCCTGAGTGCATTCCTCATTCTCCCCTGAACTGTTCTTAGAGCTACATCATCTTTGTTTCTAATCTGCAGTCATGTCCTGACTCCCAACCTGACTCTGCCTTTGAATCTTGGGAATTTCCAGTGACTTCTCCCTGCATTTTGCACCATTAGTTGCTGACCACACCAGTAAGAGTCCTCCGCTTGATTCTTAGCTTCAGACACCCCTGGCATTCACTTAAAAGGGCATTTAGATGCTATCAATTCACTTTATCTTTCTGCCTCCACCTCAAGTTCCAAAGGCATCATAGAGCATGGTACTTTATCTTTTCACCTTTATTTTTCAATATTAGTTCATCCAATGTTTTGAAGACTCTTCTTCCCTTCTTTGATACAGGGCAACCTGCATAAATCTATACGTTAATATCCATAACTATCATCTACAATATCTTTCTTAAGCAGACACCCATTTTCATTATTCTTTCAACAAATACTTATTATCTATATGCCACATAATATTTGTGGGGGAAACCGGAGATAGCAAGTTATTCAAATCCCAGCCCAATGAAGTGTCAGATTTTTCCATACTTGTAAATTAAATTGATATGCGCTTAGGTGGCTTTAGCAAAAACACCCCCATGGCAGATTACAGAGTCTGATTACCTTTCTCTTATTCCCTATTAACCACCCTATAAGTAAAAATAAATCTCTCATGCAGTATAGGCGCTATATGTTATATTTCTCTATATCACATGTTATATGGTTGTGACTGAGATTTGAAATGAAGCTTAATATGATTAGACCTCATGTAAAACTATAATCCTGTGTATTAAAAACCTTAAATTCTGTCATAATTTTCAAGAAAATATGACAAAATAAGTGCTGTTTACTCATGTAAAAACCTATGAATTGAATATTAAAGCCAATGTAAAAACCTTTCTATAAAAGAAAGCTTGGTGACAGTTAAAAATCAGAGGGCTCACATACAAAAAGTTGATACCTTGACTTAAAACCTTTTAGGTTGTAATTTTATTTCATATGAGGCATTATAATAGAAGGGATATTACCCAATAAACAAAACAAAATATGTACTTTTTCTTGTGGTGTGCTTTCAGAATAATTTGAAAATTCAATTTTCACAAACCAAGTAATGCATCTGAAATTTTCTTTTAAAAGCAATTTATTTGGGTTAAAGTATTTTTTATGATGTACATAGTACTGATAGTCATTATGTTGCCTTAAATTACAAAAAAAATGATATAAGCATATTTATAATTTTCCCCCATATGAAAGCTACAAATAGCATGCTCATCTAATCTAATAATAGACAAACATGGTAATTAACCGTACCTTCGCTACCCTTCCCATTGGCTAATCAGGGTGATATGCAAATTAACTGCCAACAAAGATGGCAGTTAATTTGCATACATAGGCGCAATGCTGGGAGGCGAAAGGGGAAGGACGGAAGAAGCCGCCTGCTGCTGACGGTGATCCGAAACCCAGGCGGCAGGCAAGAGCCGGGGGGCAGGGCAAAGGCGGCCCCCAGGGACACCTTTGCCTTGCCCCCCAGCCCATGATCAGAGAACTGGGGCCGCCATTGCCCAGCCGGTGATCGGAGAAGCCGGGTGGGGTAGGGAAGTGGTGGACACCAGCAGCCGCCTCTTCCCTGCTCCCCCCACCCCTGGGCCAGAAATTGTAAACCCAGGTGGCAGGCAAGAGCCGGGTGGCAGGGCAAAGGTGGAGAACCAGGGCCGCCTTTGCCCGGCGTGAACTATGCAGCTGGGAGAGGGGTGCCAGGCCACTGGGAACAGGAACTATGCAGCCGGGAGAGGGGTGTTGGGCCACTGGGAACAGGAACTATGCAGCTGGGAGAGGGGTGCCGGGCTGCTTGGGCAGGGCATGAACTTCCCGGGATGGGCGTCAGGCAGCCGGGAGCGAGGTGCAAACTATGCAGCCAGGAGAGGGGCACCAGGCCACTGGGAGCAGGGTGGGAAACTTCCAGGGGTTTGTGTCAGGCAGCTGGGAGCGGGGCGCAAACTATGCAGCCAGGAGAGGGGTGCCAAACTGCTGGGGACAAGAACTATGCAGCTAGGAGAGGGGTGCCAAACCGCTGGGAACAAGAACTATGCAGCTAGGAGAGGGGCACCGGGCTGCTGGGAGCAGGGTGGGAACTTCCCAGGGTGGGCGTCAGGCAGCCAGGAGTAAGTAACCACCCTGTAGCTGCTTGCTCATTCACTTACTCACTCATTCATTCACTCATTCACTTACTCACTCATTATTCACTCACTCACTCAGCAAACCCTCTCAGGTCCCTGGCACCAGGCCAGGCACTGAAGGTGAAGCAGGATAAGACAGAGCTATGTCCTCAAGATGTTAGTAATTCAGTAGGGTGAAGCAGGCACATGAACGAAGGCAGTTGTACGCACAGATGCACTGTACTGGGTTC
>NW_005872341.1:15646-18133 GCF_000147115.1 Myotis lucifugus | reverse complement strand
CAGCTCTTGAGAGTTATTCCAAGTTGACACATGTCATTTTCCTTGATATTTCACTGTCTAAAATTCATGTGGTGAAGTCTTTTGCCCTTACAGATGGAATAGAAAATGCTCTCCAAGGAATAGAATAGATATAGAAATAATACTATCTACTTAAAATTTTATAAAGTAGAATTTTCAGAACACAAATGAACAAAATCTAACTCTTTTTGTGAAATCCAGAAAGTGTTTAATGTTATTGCTTTATAATATTGTTGGTTAAATGCTTTATTTTTACTTTAGAGGAGTTCAGGGGAAAAAGGAATACAAATCTTCTCATGCTGCTCTGGACCCATGAAGTGCAAACATTCCATATGGCATCAGGATTGTTGCTTAATGTTTGGTGCATTGGGATATCACTGATTGGCATTAGGCATAATGTATGCACACAACCTTGGGAAAATATTGTGAGTTTAATTGCAGAAGATATAAGAAGTTTTTTCTCATCGATTTCTTATTACATCTTAAAATCAATGAGAATAATTATAACCACATTTTATAAATACACTGAGCTTTGAGCACTGGTTATATAACACTTCTATAATGAATTGATTTAAACCTTTCTACAATAAGTCTATGAGACTAACATACTTAACTGAAATTAAAATTGCTTCAGAAAACTGATATAAAGAATCAGAATAAGGATAAATTAAAATATAATAATTGTAAAATTTGTCTTTCAAGAGATTTCAATAAAAATTATTTTTATGTTAAAATAAAAAATATAACTTTCAATAAATTTAGTTATACTATGTTTTCAAAGGTTAAGGAAGATAAAGCTATTTATTAAAAACTACCTATAAACTCTTTCTAATTCTACAACTTATAAACTGGCCTAAATTACAAACTTGCAAATACTCTTTTATTTTTCTCAATTCCCATGCCTACTTTTATTCACGTTTTCTCTTCTTGTTGAGTCCACCTAACGAAGATATGGCAGGCGCCCAGAGAGCCAAGAGCTAAACATTATTGAGTATTCTAGAATATCATTTTCCCTGAAATTGATTTCCTATAGATTTTCTTTAAGTTTTTAAAACTTTGCTCATTCTGTGTACATGAGATCAGTATCTCAATCTCAGATTTTTACATGAAGGAGTCTCAAAAATCCCTAAGCTTCAATTTGCTAATTTAAAAAGTGATCAGGATAATTAAACTAATGCTAAATTTTATAGGGATGCTTTTAGAATTAATGTAGAATATGAGCCTGTAAGTGCCTGGCACATAATAGGTCTTTGTAAAGGAAAAGGTTAGCAGGGGAATTTAATCCAACTCTCTCTCTCTCTCTCTCTCTCTCTCTCTCTCTCTCTCTCTCAGAGCCTCTAGTGAGTAAAGAAAACAACCCAATAAAATATCTTGTAAATGTGCCTAATGACAGATCCCTGACACACTCTCCTTATCTATGCAATACTTCAGTAGGATGTGCCTAGTTTGTCTGAATTGCTTTGGTAATTAAACCTGAATCTATGAATTTCTGGCACACGATTGTCTACAACATGTCAAGTAAAATGTATGAAGGTCTGAAAATACAATGGAGATATTTTTAAATAAAAATAACCCTCATGCAAAAAATAATGACAGCATATGTCACTTCGAAAGTTCACTTTTTAATCTGAGCTAGAGACGAAAATGCAAGGTAAGACATAGGGAGATATACTGGTGGTCATGCACTGTTTTCTATGTGACTATAAAATATTTTTCTTTAAATTTATTAGTAAGGCTTAATCTCAACTTTATATCTGATTTCGTGAACCTTATTTCACTTTGTGTTCTATCGATACTTATAAATATGAATTATTTCACTGCAAACTACGTAGACACTAAGTGAACACAATGTTTAATATTGTGCTCTAAAATATTGAAATTATTTAATGACCCAAACAGGTTAGGCTGTCATTGTATAATGGTATCCTATATAATAAAAGGCTAATATGCAAATTGACTGACTGACATAACGACCATAGAACAACAGGTCGCTATGATGTGCACTGACCACCAGGGGGCAGATGCTCAACGCAGGAGGTGCCCCCAGCCTGCAGGCCCCAGGCCAGCCAAGGCAGGTGCCAGCCTCCCCCCCCCATCACCCTGCCGGTCGCCCCACAGAGGGAGGCAATGACTGGCGGGGCTGGCGAGCAGGTAGCCAAGGCAGGTGCCAGTGGGGGCCCCCCTGATCAGCCTGCCAGTCACTCCACAGATCGGCCCTGATCGCCGGCCAGGCCTAGGGACCCTACCCATGCACGAATTTCGTGCATCGGGCCTCTAGTAACATTATAATATACTAGAGGCCCGGTGCACAAAAATTTGTGGACTCAGGGGGTAGGGGATTCCCTCAGTCTGGCCTGTGCTCTCTCACAGTCTGGGACCCCTCAGGGGATGTCCACCTGCTGGCTTAGGCCCGCTCCCCGGGGGATCAGGCCTAAGCTGGCAGTCAGACATCTCTCTGGCAGCCCAGGA
>NW_005872341.1:0-12714 GCF_000147115.1 Myotis lucifugus | reverse complement strand
AAGAGAAAATTCTTATCTGTGGTTAGTACAGTGAATAGCTATTAATCAACTGTGACTCTATTCCTATTGCTTACCCTTCCCCTATCAACTTCATCTGCCCTTGGGTTTAATGGCACAAATGGCATTAATTGTGTCTTTTCCCAAACCGGGGTGCTTTAAGCTATACGTATTCTCTGGTTAGGGAGGGAGGTATAAACCATTTGATCTCAAGGGTCCTTGGTTGGGGAAGATTAGGTCTTGCGATTCACCAGCTGGCTATAAGTTGTTAAAAAATGTTTGGCCTTGCTTAATTTTCTTGTCTCAATTTCCCCATTCCACTATCCCAGGAATTTTCCTAGCTTCTTGCTATCCCGCCACAATATTAGCTGGCCTCTGGTATCTTAGGTTGCTCATTAATTGCTCATTTTATTAAAAATTCCCCAATGGCATATATTTGAATGGAGGAATCCCTAACTCTTGCATTTAAGGGCAGGTTAAAGAACCAGTGGTATTAATAGCGGCCATCATTTGACCTAAGTATTCTTGTCCTGTCAATACAAATCTGAGTTTAAGGTGGTTTAATATAGCCAATCACTTCTTGAAAGATAAACTGAAGAGGCATATATATATATATATATATATATATATATATATATATATATATTAATGTTAAGTTTATTTGAGCAAAAGTCAGTCGGGGTCATGCAGTGCCAAACCCCAAGTGGTGAGGAAGACTCCACCTGCAGGAGCTCAGGGAGAGACTTTTGAAGACAAAGGACAAGCAAAATAAGGAAATAATTGATTGGCTATAAATTAAAGCCTAGTTTATTGTTTGTGGTTGGTTGTCCTGAGGTTTCAATTTTATAATCCTGAGGCATTTACTGACTTAGATTTGGGTTTGCTAAGGAAGGCCACCACAACATTAGAGCCACAACAGGCTGTTAACACAAAAACATTCAAACCTGTAAAGAATTTTTGTGAGTTTATTTGAGCCAAACTGTCAACAATTGCCAGGAAGTAGAATCTCAACAGATTGGGAGTTTGGAATAATGCTCCAGAGAATGGTGGTTTCTTACCTTGTTTTATACATTCCAAAGAAGGAGATGTAAGTGGGTTACATGAAATCTATTGGTGTTAGGATAGGGAGTTGGGAGAAAGCAAAGCGAGGAGGGGGGAACCTCTGGGATTGGATAAAAAGTAAAATGATAGACACACACTTCTTTTACTTAGTTAACAGTCAACAATTAACATGATAACAGACCCTCAAACCTCAGAGGGAAGGCAGGGAAGGGGCGGGGGTAAGAGATCTACCAATGTATGTGTGCATATAAGCATAACCAATGGATACAGATTGTAGGGGTGTGAGGGCCTGTGCTGGGGGGTGGGGGTGCGAGAAGGCAGGGAGAGGTCAATGGGGCAAAAAGGAGACATGTGTAATACTTTCAAGAATAAAGAATTTAAAACAAAACAAAACAATGAAGGAATTTATGGTCTCTATCCTGGTGCCCAGATGCATTTGACTGTGCCCCGAGGGGTCTGGAAAAAAGGAAAGTTACAAGTTACCCTGACATTTCACAAAGATGTTATTTTAGATGCAAAAAGCCAATAGGCTCAGTTAAGGTCAAGATTAACCTTTATCAGGGAAGATACTGGTCTAGGACATGACTACCCACTGTGTTTAGTTGAAGTTTTAATTTCAGACCATCCTTTGTGGTTACTTTAGGTCTTTGAGTTTGCAAAACCACCATGCAGGCCTTCCCTGAGCTAGTCAGGTTAGCCTGTGGCCTTTTTTCTTTTTCGTCCAGTCTAATGGTGTCCTTGTATAAGAAATGTAACACACTTCACCCTAAAGTCTAGCCCCAGCAGCTCTAAGGGTGTTCAAAAAGCTAGCTTTCTTTAGAAGGTATCAAGTGAATTGCAGAGTACAAAGGACAACTTTTCTTTAAAGTATCTTTTCTGGTCATTCTATATTTTGGCCTTTATGTTATGGCTGCTCTCCTGACCACTTTAATAATCTGATAGGACATTTCCTACTCCTCTGCTTTAAATCCTTATCTTATTATTGCTCTGACCTCACTTTTAGTTCAGTCTTTTACTAACTGTTTCAAAACTAGTTTACATTAATTTGAAATAAAAGTAAACCAAACTAAAAAACACAAACAGGAAAAAATAATAGTAAATTTAAGAGTTTTAAAATATATTGAATAAAATAATAACTGACCTTAAAATGTGTGTAATACATGCTAAATGATTTAAGATTTAAGTATTATTAATAAAAATGTTTAGAAGATTCATTCTTATGTTTGAGTCACAGACTAAGTTATATGATGGAAGCTCTAATATTCTCCCCAAAAATGCATAATTAAGATTTTCACATGACTTTTTTTTTTAAATCTACAAATATGGAGTCATAGTTTCACATTTGGTTCATAAATCAACAATTACAATACTCAGACTTGAAAGAATATAGTTTAATAAATATCCAATATTGGGGTGAAATATTGGGATAATAATGTTGACATATATCTCATTAGAAAGTGCAATGCTGGTTACACCTAACACTATATATTATTTACATGCATCCATGTGCACAGTGAGATTAGGAGGGTGACAGGAATCAGCTTAGTAAACCCAAAAGAAATAAATAAATAAATGATAGTCAATTCCCCACCACCATCACCACCACCACATAATGTATAGACAATTGTGAATTTACTGAACACTGTGTTTTAGGGCATTTTTATTTTACAATTTCAGATATTTTATTACTCATACTAAATAGCCTCCAAAGGGCACTTGTGATTGTATAATGCATAATAGTAAGAAAAGCAAATGTATTTGATCTTCAGTACATTATTTAATATGATCTTTATAATGTGTTATTAGAAAGTTCTACTGTTTTATAAGATATAAAGAAGTTAGGAAAATTCCTGGGCAAGTGGAATGGGGAAACTGAGATAAGAAAATTAAACAAGGCCAAGCAGTTGGGGTATCTTGCAGTCAGCTTATGAATCCCAAGTCCTTATCTTCCCAAAACAAGGACACTTGAGGGAAAATGGCTTATACCCTCCTCCCTCACCAGAGAATACGTAGCTCACATCACCTTCCTGGGAAAATAGAGAACAAAGACCCAGTTAATGCCATTTGTGCCAGCTAAACCCAGGGACAGATGAAATCTGGGGCATAAATAACAACAACAACAAAAAAAACCCAAAGCATTTGAATGGCATCACTTGGTGGGGAAGTGTTAGGCAGGATAGATAGATGCTAGGGCAGGAGGAGAGGAAGGGGAGGGGAGAGGAGTTTATTTCACCCACTGAACAAAGAAGTCAGCAGTCTGGGGACTTGCAAAAATAAAATAGCCAGATATTCTCATAAATTCTTGGAAGAGTGGCAGTAAGATAAAAGGGGGAGCTTGAAACCTATTCTATGCAGCAAGGGAACCTTGGAGCCAATGGGGGGAAAAGTACAAAACTCTTGAACCCTCATTGGGCAGAGCACTCAGACTAGCTGAGTTGACCACTTGTGCTTTGTGCCAAGTGTATTCTTAATACGTTTGTTTGCTTTGTTTCCTTAATAAATGTGCTTGCTTTGCTTCAACACTACTTTCTCTCACTAATCTGAATTATTTCTCATGAGCATGACGAGAGCCGAGGAGGGGAGAGCCCCCTCCCACATGGGCAACTTTCTGGTAACATAAAGCAGTGATACTAAATATATTTTCTATTTGACAAAACAAGTAAGAACTTTTTAGTTTTCTATTTATCAAATAAGGAAAATGAGTAATGTCTCTAAGTTGACTCTAAGTTGTCTCCCCCATATTATTCCTTATATTATATGAAAAAGTATACTTTTCTACTCTTCCATAAAATTAATACATAGAATATAAAGTATAACCTTTCACCAAGGGCCACTGCTTTATATTCAGTTTATTTAATAGACTAGAGGCCCAGTGCACGAAATTCGTGCACTGGTAGGGTCCCTAGGCCTGGCAGGCTATCAGGGCTAATCGGGGCCTTCTGACTGCTGGCCAGGGCCTTCCTTCACTGGCTGCCAGCTGCTGGCTGGGGCATTCCTTCATTCTGTGGCACCCCCGGGTGGTCAGCACATGTCATAGCGAGTGATCAGTCTCCCAGTCAAACTCCCGTTGGGACAATTTGCATATTAGGCTTTTATATATAAAGATTCTAATATATGTAGGGAAGAAAACTTAATGTATAAACATAACCAAAATAAAATAACATTATTTACTTTATTGTCTAAATCCAATGATATAATTGGGCTTCATTTTCCTTTGAAAATACACTTAACAAATACAGAGGCAATTTAGCATTTTCCCCATTCCCATTTAGTGCAATATTTGGGAAGATTTCATCTAATTGAACACATGTTGGAACAAATTTAATAAAAGTGTTCTTGTAAATGCTTCAGTGGCTAGATGGGAGACAAACCAGGCAAGCAGTGAAGTGAACATCATTCTGGTTGGGCTCTCCAGGCTAAGAAGTCATTTGCAAGATGTTTTGACTGCTGAGAATGTCAGCCATAATCAATCTTAGAGATAGAGGAAGGCTGCAAATGGGTTAGGTAATGTTCAAATTCACTGAAAGATGACTAGTCATAATATAAAGTAAGATATGACTCTATTGTCTAGAAATAATTTTGAGAACATTTAGGTTCACAAATGGTAAATTTCTACCTTATTTGAGAAATGTAGTCAATGTAGTTATGTAATACATTCATCACCTTCCAGATCTGTGTGTCTCACCTTACATCTCTCAGCTTTGGGGAAGAACACATATTCTATAGATGCACTCTTTAATACAAACTATTCTGATTCTTAATAAAAATGTAAAAATGATAGACAAGTCTTTGCAAACTTCTTGGCTATAAAACTCTTTTTAACACTTAAGTTGTTTCTCCTTTATTGTTTAATTCAAATGTTAGTTTAATCAGATCATTTCCTGGAAGTTACAAAATTAATATGTCCACCTTTTGAAGGTACATCAGAGCAAACACAACAGAATCTGCCTGCTTTACTGATATGAGTAAATTACCAGGTGTACCGGTTAATAATGCAGATTTTATAATCAAAGAAAAGATGATAATTTCAAGAGAAACATCAAAAGTGCTTTATTCAAAGTAATGGCCATTGCTAGCTACTCATATCCCCCATTTATCAGGTAATTTGTGGATACTGTCCCAATAGAACTTTTCTTGTTTTGAGGCAAACCATTCAGAGACCCAATTTTCCACTTCTTCGTACGTTTTGAAGTGCTGCTCAGAAAGTGCATGTGCCATTGACAGGAACAAGTGGTAATCTGAAGGAGTAAGGTCTGGTGAATACGGCAGGTGGGTTAATACTTCCCAAGCAAGATCTTTTAACGTGTCTTTAACTGGTTTTGAAGGGTGTGATGGTGCGTTATCATGAAGCAAAATTACTTTGCTGTGTCTTCTGGCTCATTCTGGTCGTTTTATGATCAAAGCATGGTTCAAATTGATGAGTTCTTGTTGGTAGCGATCAGTATTAATGTTTTCACCTGGTTTTAGAAGCTCATAATACATCATACCCACCTGATCCCACCAAACGCAGAGCATTGTCTTCTTTGGAAGTGATTTGGCCTTGCAGTCGATGTTGATGGTTGACTTGGATCAACCCCATGATTTTCTGCATTTGGGATTCTTAAAATAAATCTACTTTTCATCGCCAGTCACAATTCGATTCAAAAATGACTTTCTTTCATGTGGTTGAAGCAACATTTTAATGATGACTTTTCTGTTTTCCATTTGTCTTTTGTTCAGTTGATGTGGCACCCATGTTCCTTCCTTTAAAATCTTTCCCATTGCTTGTAAACAATCGGAAATTGTTTGCTGAACAACATTTAATCTTTTTGCAAGTTATTTTTGAGCTTGACATGCATCTTCATCCAATAATGCTTGTCATTGTTGGTCTTCAAACTTTTTAAGTTGACCTGGACGTTCTTTATCTTTCACATCAAAACCATTACTTTTTAAGCATTTAAACCAGCATTCACAAGTGTCTTGAGATGGAGTATGTTTACCATAAGCTTCCTGAAGTATACGATAACTTTCAGCAGTACTTGTCTTCAAAATAAAGTAATGAATTAAAAGTTCCCACAAATGCTCTTTTTTTGGCACGAAATTCGACATTTTTTAAGGGTAAAAATATCTATGATGTTAACACCTTCAGCAAATTTGACATATGAAGTTTTGAAGCTTGCTGTCAATACAACAAAATAGCATATATATCAAATCTCATATAAATAAACATATGTGTAACTCCATCTATTGAAAAAAATCTGCATTATTAACTGGTAGAGTAGCTATAGAGTGCTTTTGTTGCATATTTAAGAACAGAGGTGAAGAGGTTGTATTCTGGGAGGTGGCATGATGTATAGTGTTTGAGGGGTCTTTATATTCAGGAGTTGGGAATATTTGCAAATCTCATATATATCAACATATGTGTAACTCCATCTATTGAAAAAATCCACATTATTAACAGGTATACTGGTACATTTAAAATATAAATAAGCTTATGAAAGATTTAGTTTATTGAGTTCAAACATTTTAAAACCCTACATCTGTACTTGAGTAAAAGACAGTAATACTTTTTGAATATTAGAGAAATAATGTTTTTAATTTAGAAATTAATTTTATCATCTGTTTTAAAGATTTTTGTCTGCACCCTCTTTACCCAATTTATAGAGACTTTACCTAACACTCAATATTAATTAAATCCATATACATTGCATAAGTGCTTGATTGAAAATCCTATTGGGAATTGGGGGTTCAAAGTAACATTTAATCCTGGTCAATAAGCAGATGAGAGCATAGCTGTGAACTAACATTTCAGCTCACGGCTACAGTATAGCGAGTGATGAATTCAGATTAATCATATCTACAATAATAAAAGCATAATATGCTAATTAGACTGGATGTCCTTCCAGACAACCTTCCGGATGAAGCTGGGGCTGTGAGGGAAGCCCAGGTCTCTAGTGCCAGAGGGAAGCCAGTGCTGGCAGCCGGGGGAAGGAAGGCTTACTCTTGCACGAATTTCATGCATCGGGCCTCTAGTTCTACTATAGAGGAGCGTCCCTCTGGATAGTTTCTATTTAGTTATGAATTTAGTAAAACACTTGAAGCCAGGCAAGGTGAGACATAATGGAAGGTGGGTGTAGAAAAAAAAAGAAGGTAAGTGGTGCATTATCTTTCTTCTTCTTCCTCCTTTCCCTCTGACATGTCTTAATAATCAGTCTCAAGTCACTTTATTTACCATAGCCCTGTCTATTGGGGAGCTATTTCAAGGAAAAGACACTATGCCACACATTAATTAAACGTCTTCTGAGAATTAAGGCAAGTTTTCTTCATCATTATATCTTGTCATATCTTGTCCTAAGATATTATATATTAACAAAAACCACTCATAAACATTAAACTTTGAAATATTCAGTGTTAATCTCCCATTTTGTAATGGCAAAGCCTATTCAATACTTGTTTTTCTATATCTTACAATTAGTACATTATCTCTACTCCTTAACCTCCTGGAGAAGTCACTAGACTGCTTTGTCAGAAGGACATGTGAGAACTGGCCTACGATGATTTCCTTTGATTTAATCTCATTGAAACAGACATTTCTCAAAATTTGTGGCACTCAGTTTTGTAAATGAGTATTTTTTTCTCTGTACATGTATATTTCTGTGTTCATTTTAGATCTTTTGTGGGGTGGGGAGCGTAGCAGATGTTGAGTTAAGGAAGGGATGCTTCTTTTCTTTTTCTTTTTTTTCCGGCAGGGATTTACTGCATCTCCCATTCCACGTTATATAAAAATCACTAGATGAGAAACTTGAAACAATTCAGTGAAAGTTTCAGTCCACAGCATACTATCTGTAAAATGGGTTAAAAAAATTTATAATTAATTGATAACAATACTTGTGGAAAAAAAAAAACTGGGTAAACTACAGTGTAACTTAAAATGAAATTTACTCCTTTTGCCTACTGACTTACTTGATTCAGAGAAAAAAATAATAACTGAGTTGCTATCTAATCAGGTATACTCCTTTATACAACAAACACAGAAAACCATTTTTTCTGCTGTAAGATATACCAGAAAGTACTGAATTCTGATGTCATGAAGACCTTATTTCAGGTTGTGTTTCCAATATTAACTAGTTCTGTGCTGTTGACAATTATTCTAATGCTTTCTAATTCCCAGTTTATTCATTGGTAAAATTAGAATAATAATAAATTACATTAAGTTCTTAAGATTAAATTAAATAACATACAAAATACTCCCCTCACCCTAGCCAGTTTGGCACAATGGATAGAGTATTGGCCTGAGGACCGAAGGGTCCTGGGTTTAATTCCGGTCAAGGGCACATACTTCAGTTGCAGGCTCCTCCCTGGCCTGGACCCTCACCAGGCTTGTGCAGGAAGCAACCAATTGATGTGTTTTTCTCACATCAGTGTTTCTCTCTGTTTTTCCTTCTCTTTTCCACTCCCCATAAAATCAATAGAAAAATATCCTTGGGTGAGGCTTAAAAAACATTAAAAAAATAAAAACACCCCCATAGTGCACTTTTGTTTCATAAGCATATCTTACTCTATTGTTTGGCTTAGCAATCTTGAGCACAGTGTTTTAAACAGTAAGTATGAAAGCATCAGTCTGATTATATGGAGAATTTAAATGTAGTGCAATGGTTTAATAACCAAGATCATTTTTATCCTGCCTGCAAAACTGAATAACTAAAAGTATCATCGGCCCATTAAAGAGCAGGCCCTTAATAACTGATTTCATATTTTTAGAGAATATTTTATGTGTCTGTTTCATAAAAATTTCCATTTTTCAAGTTTATACTTTAACTTACTTTTTTCCATTTAAGGTTTAGCAACATATCAATGCAGCTGAATATGAATTTTGAGAACTGCATTTTTACAAACAGAATATTTCTACCCAAGGAGAGAAGAGAGAAACATTAATTTTAGAATTTTATTATTGCTGTGGGATACAGAAACACATTACTATGGCTATGGGATTCCATGATGAATTATTGCAAGAGTTGATTGAAAAAGAATATGTGAATCAACCTGGCAGCATGAGTGGTTTTAGGAAAGAAAGTATTAAAGTGATTCCCTATATGACCTGGTTATTTAATTTCATTGTTATTTTTATCGGTTATAAGGTATTAACATACAAAAAGTAATGAAATACATTATGAAAATATTAAGGCAAAAAGTTCTTTTTTAATTTTAACACTTCATGAAGTGCTCACTAAGAAAAATGAACATTAATGTAAAAATTAAATTAATCCTTAATATCAGTTACTGTGGTCTGAACTTTTTGTTATTTTGATTAAATAAAAGCTATATTTCTTTCCTCTTTTCTCAGACAATATTAACAGAGTTTATGGAAATATACACATGAATAACTAGTAAAATATGTGTTTTTAAAGCACCATGTATGAGAAAAAAATAATTAGTATTTACTCTAAAAAATGTTTGCTAATTCTTATTTTTTAAATATTTCTTGAAACTATGTCTTTATTCTGTTACTCTCATTCACTCTACACCATTTGCCAATGTTGAACATTCAGCATTCTTGAAATTTCTGTCTACTTTCTCCCCTAATGCTGTACTTTTCTTATTTTCCCTATATTTATGATTATGTATCACAGTTTTCTTCATGAGTAGATATTCCACTATCATATTTCTTAAGAAAAAAATATGTCCCACAATGACAACATCATTCTCTTGTCATCTGTCTCTTAAAGTTTTATCGTTTAATACATACTTACTATGGTTCCTTGGATAATCATTTTTAATTCTCTATTTTAATAATCATCATAAGTATAATTAATTGTCTCCATATAATTAAAGAAATATGTTTTGATTATAGAGTTATTATGTTTTTATATTTCTAATTTAAACTCAAAATTTTTACAAAATATATCCATTGCTTAGCCTAAATATTTAGTAAACCTATTTTATAAAATCAATGCATTGGTAATTTGGTAATTTTTGAAATTTTCTAATTGAGTTTTTAGATAAAAACTACACTTTTAAAGATTTAAGTTCTGTTGCTCCTTAGGCATCCAGTTTATTATTTTGTTCTTTTATCATTACAATTTCCTTCTTCCGCCCAGCTGTCCTGGCTCAGTTGTTGAGCATCAACCTATGAACCAGGGCACATGCCCAGGTTGTAGGCTCGATCCCCAGTGTGGGGCATACAGGAGGCAGTCAATCAATGATTCTCTCTCAGTATTGATGTTTCTATCTCTCTCCC
Source organism: Myotis lucifugus (assembly GCF_000147115.1). Taxonomy (NCBI): domain Eukaryota; kingdom Metazoa; phylum Chordata; class Mammalia; order Chiroptera; family Vespertilionidae; genus Myotis; species Myotis lucifugus. The sequence continues at coordinate 2,438 of NW_005872341.1, read as the reverse complement.
TCTCCCTTCCTCTCTGAAATTAACAAAAATATATAAAAATAAAGTGTTCTTCTAGTCTACTTTACTATAGTGTGTCTAGTAATATCGTGTTACTTCTTATATTATTAATTTTCAAGCTTCTTTCTTTTAAATGTAATTCTCTAAATGCCCTTAGTATTGCATATCCTAGGTTTCAGTGTGAATTTGGTGTAACACCCAGATATTGGTATACATAAGGAACTCATCCTTAAATACTCACTAAGGTATTCTGATATACAGAGAAGGTTAAAAACTAATGCTAAAAAATAGCAAAAATTAGATAAAAGTTTAACATTTATTAATAACTAGGGGCCCAGTGCATGAATTCGTGCACCTTGAAAGGAACTGTGGGCCACAAGGCTGCAGTGATCACAGGGGCAGGTCTCGGCCCATCCTTCACGGCCCTGCCCAGCTCCTCCCACCACGGCCCCCTGTCCCCTGTCTGCTGGCAGCCCCACTCCCAGCACCGCTGCTCCCAGGCACTGACAGCACCAGCCCTGCTTGCAACTGCTGATGACAGGGAGTGATTAGGGCCGGCGCCAGCAGTGGGTGCGCGCGGGGCTGGCGCCCCGATCTCCCCTCAGGAGCAGGGGGAGGTGGAGAAGCCCTCAGGGGGATCAGGGCCAGCAGCCGCCACTTGCACCCGCTGACGGCGCCGAGCAATTGGGACTGGCACCGGGGGTGCCAGCAGCAGGTATGAGAGGGACCATCATTGGCAGTGGGTGCAAGCAGGGCCAGTGCCGACAGCAGGTGCAAACACCCAGCAGGACTGCGGCATGCCAGAGCAAAGAATTCTCAGTAACCACTAGAGGCTCGCCCTGATGACAGCGGCCAGCACCCTGCCTTGGTCTGGTTCCCCAGCTCACCTGCTCCACCATCCCACCAGGGCCGATGCCTGGTCTGCGCACCCCCTGATGGTCAGCACATATCATAGGGACCAGTTATTCCACCATTCAGTCTATTCACATATTAGGGTTTTTTATATATAGATTAACATTTTTACCATTTGTTATTTATCATTGCTGATATTCAGTAAGATAACCTGCAAAACTAGGTCTTTGGGTTTGTGATCTGTCAGTCTCATCAAGTCTAGCATTTGAGTCAGATTCCAACATAAAACATTTACAAAATACAAGATAGGATAATTGAAGGAAGGTTTATTTTTAAGCTATTTATGGAGGTGCAAGTATATGTTGGGAATGATAAGGGGCTGGCAGTTGACCTATTACCTGGGCTTAAAAATAATAATAATAATCAGCCACGCTGCACCAGATAATATAATTTGGTGACTTTAAGGTTATTTTGCAGCAAGGAATTTAAAATAAAAAGGAAGCCAGAGGTCATCTCCTTTGATATAATCTGAATAGGAGCATTTCTGGGGGGAAATGAAAGCTGTGGAATGCAGTGTACCTGAGGGAATACTGAGGTGCTGCTATGGGTCTGATCTATGTATTCATTTTTGCTTGCAAATATCGAAGGCTGTGTCTCTAGTTATCTTAATTGTTCTATCTATAAATCGCCACCAACTTCATAATATCTTATAGAGATTTCTAAAGTCTCTGTCATATGGATGACACATTTTCAGAAGTGACATTGACTTCTGTGTCTATTGTTGTTTTTCTATATTGTTTCTCTCCCCTTCTGAAATATTATCTTTATAAATATAGTAAATTAGCCCATAAAATTAAACACTATTAATAAGCAGTATGATTTAGGATGAGTTAAAATTATAAAGATGGTATTCCAGTAAAAACAACTGTGTCTTAGAAACAAAGTTACAATGATTTGAGGTCAGGGTTTGTCATTATGTTCACTGCTGTTGTTAAACCCTTGGAGGTACATAACATGCATTATGTATGCTGTGTCGTTTCTCAATTTAATGGTGTCAAACTACTAAAAAAGAAACCTTCATTAATAGTTAAAATTATTCTACATTTTGCCTAAATATTAAGGTATGGCGATCCAAGAAAAAAACTAAACCAACAACAATTAATTGATTTCAAATAATATTGTTAGGGTAACGATCAAAAGGAAAAAAAACCTCAAGAATTAAGTTATTTTGTGGCTTAAACATAAAATGTTAAGTATTTGGTATTAACAAAGAAATATTACTAATAAAATGCATTTTATTTTTTGCAAACACATCTAGAGTATTCCAAATCCAATGTGAAAGCACAGGGAGCAGAAAGACAGGGATTGAGTAGACTTCTTTAATGCAGCTTCAAGTTCTCAAAACGCTGAGTTCTTTTCATGGAAAAGTATCACTTTATATAAAATTTACTAGATGTGGAAATTTTCTTCAGAATTTTTTCTCCTCTGAAGTACACTTTTTTTCCTAAGAAATCATGAAACTTTCTTCATTCCTTAATTCTTACTTCATGTGTGAGATTGGTAACAACTTCAAACTATTTGCTTTGAAG
>NW_005872340.1:30219-79815 GCF_000147115.1 Myotis lucifugus | reverse complement strand
CACTAATAAAAGAGAAACATGGTGCCGAAACCGCGTTTGGCGTCAGTGAATAGAGCATCGGCCTGCGGACTGAAAGGTCCCACGTTCGATTCCGGTCAAGGGCATGTACCTTGGTTGCGGGCACATCCCCAGTAGGAGATGTGCAGGAAGCAGCTGATCGATGTTTCTCTCTCATCGATGTTTCTAACTCTCTCTCTCCCTTCCTCTCTGTAAAAAATCAATAAAATATATATTTTAAAAAAAAGAGAAACATGGTAATTAGCATAGGACAGCTACCCTTCCCATTGCCTAATCAGCATATCCTTATGCAAATTGACTGTCAGCCAAGATGGTGGCCGGCAGCCAGGCAGCTGGAAGAGAACATGAGGCTTGCTTGCTGCAGTGACTGCAGACTCCAACGTTCCCCACCTTACTTGCCGGCCTCTGAGCTGCAACTCTAAGCATCTATGTTGCAAATATAGAAGCTAATCAAAACCCCAAAAACCGGCTTTCAGTCAGCGGACTTCAGGCAGCCGACCGCAACATTGTATCAAATACAGAAGTATAGGCCAGAAACCTGCTTTAAGCAGCCGAAGCCTCAGAGCTAAAGCTGGCCCAGAATATAAAAAAAGAAAAGAAAAAAGGAGCGGTTGGGAGATTCAGTCACCCACCAGCCGGAAAAAAGCCCTCAGCCCCTCACCCATGTAGGGCAGGCACCCCAGTGGGGACGCCCACCCTGATCCAGGACACCTTTCATGGTAAACCAGTCGGCCCCCACCCATGCACCAGGCCTCTATTCTATATAGTAAAAGGGTAATATGCCTCCCAGCACCAAGATCAGCAGAGCAGCAAGGCTCCTGTCACTGGGATCAGTGTGACAGGGGGCAGCGCCCAAAGCCCCTGATCTCCCTGCAGCTCTGTGAGTGACAGGGGGTGGGGCCACAACCTCCCTATCCGCCCTGCTCTGTTCGTAACAGGGGAAGGTGCCCCAACCCCCTGATCAGCCCTGCTCTGTGCCTGATAGGGGGGAGCTCCCCAATCCCCTGATCGCCCTGCGGCTCTGTGTTTGACAGGGTGTGGCGCCCTAACCCCCTGACAGGCCCTGCTCTGTATGTGACAGGGTAGAGCCATAACCTCCCCATTGGCCCTGCCCTGAGTGTGACAGGGTGCAGTGCCCCAACCCCCTGTTCTGCCCTGCTCTGTGTGTGACAGGGGGCAGTGCCCCAACTCCCCTATCGGACCTACTCAGTGAGTGACAAGGGGGAGCTCCTCAACCCCCTGATTGGCCCCGCTCTGTGCATGACAGGGGGGAGCTCCTCAACCCCCTGATTGGCCCTGCTCTGTGGGTGCTACAGGGTGGCACACAAAAAACCCTCCATGGGCCTTGCTCTGTGTGTGACGGGGTAGAGCCATAACCTCCCCATTGGCTCTGCCCTGAGTGTGACAGGGTTCAGCGCCCCAACTCCCCTATCAGCCCTACTCTGTGAGTGACTGGGGGGAGCTCCTTAACCTCCTGATTGCCCCTGTTCTGGGTGTGACAGGGGGCGGCGACCCAACTCCCCAATCGGCCCTGCTCTCAGCCTGACCAGGGGCTCCACCTAGGGATTGGACGTGCCCTCTGCCACCTGGGAGCAGGCCTAAGCCAGCAGGTCGTTATCTCCTGAGGGGTGTCAGACCGGGCTGGGGGACCCCCCCCCCACCAGTGCACAAATTTTTGTGCACCAGGCCTCTAGTCAGATTATAAAACAAGGTATGGAGTATCTTAAACTTGTTACTTCTTATCCTCAACTGCAATGTAGTTCTAGTCCATGGCTTTCAACAGGTGAAGAAAAAATAGCCAAATAACCATGCTACCACTTCATATCCCTCAAAACAAGCAAAAATAAAGATAAAGATAAATAAAAACAGAATTGAAAGAGTTGAGGACTGTACATCATCGTCACTGTTTAGAAATGCACTGTGGTTGGAGAACCAGACCGAGAGAGTATATGTGGTCATTGGTATCAGTTTCTGCTGAGAAGTAAAGCATTAAAGGACTACAAAAGATGATCCTCAAATTTTTTTAGTGCAATTATAGGATTGAAATTCTGATTCTAATACAAAAGAAAAGAATTCCTGAAATCTGCAGAAATATTCAGGGAGTTGGGGCGCTGCACCCTGACACACTCAGGGCAGGGCCAATGGGGAGGTTATGGCTCTACCCTGTCACACACAGAGCAAGGCCCATGGAGGGTGGTTTGGGCGCCACCCTCTATCACCCACAGAGCAGGGCCGATGAGTGGTTAAAATATGAATATGCGGATGAGAGCTTGTAGTAAAAATGTTAGAGTTTAATGGAAGGGGACCATAGGACTATAGAAAAGGCTACACAAGTCAAGTAAAAGTTATGTTTACTATATAATATAGAAAAGAGGCTTTATTGAAAGAGAAAAGTGTTTAATAGAAAAGGAGAAACTGAAACCTATGGAAGAAAACTTACAGAGAATGAGAGTCTTTATCTCATTCTAAGTCAGATTATCATCATAAGGTAATGGGAAGTGATGGGAATTTTTCAAAGATGACCTTAGTAAGATGTGATTGAATACAACCTGGAATATCTTGACCTATTGATAAAAATGTATCTAGGGCACCTTTAGAAACTGAAAGGTCAATGTAGCCTTAAAAAGTATTTTAGCACTTACCATTTTATATACCAAACATCTGTTTTAACAAATTTTGGCAATTTTATTTCCAGAAAGAAAGTTGTGGAAATGTAAAGTCAATTTAAGCTGCTGTAAGAAGTCATTTTTCTTGAAATCTGTACTGATTGGCATCTAGTTTATAAACCCGTCTACTGCATTTCCCAAACTTGTCCACACATATTATTCCTGAACCCAGGAGAAATCACATTTTTAAGAAAGAAAAGTAAATGTCTAGATTCCCACAAATAATTTTCTTTAATTTTTTTCAAAGTGTCAGCGTCAAAAGGAAGAATTAAAGAAATACATTGATTTAAACATATGTCTGCAACAGAGCTTACATGAAGAAATGAAGAAAAAGAGTGATCTAGAAAAACCAATGGCCAGGTAAAATTATAGCTCAGATCATTTCTACCACCAATTAAGATTTATCAGTCACTTTATTAAAACCAAAATAAAAGATTATTTCCTATCTGTAATTTTCATAATTAAACAAATTATCCTAATTAAAAATTGTCTGCAGAAACAGCACCATGTGAAACTGTTTTGAGGACTATAGTATTATACTTATAATTTAATGATTCCTAAAACCATAATGAGGATGCCTTTTGCATATCCTGTCAACTGCAAGTTCCACTTCTATCTTGAATGTTTATTTCTGCAAAATATCTTCTCTGTCTGCTGATCTTCTTTCCTAGTGTGCGTTCCTTCAGCATTCAAATAGGCTAATATCTTGGTTCGGCTTATCTTTCTCTCTCTTTTTTTAGTTATAAAAGATATCATACATACAAAAATGTCCGTATGACCTAAAGAAGAAGTGGGGTAATCCTGTTTTTACCACTCATAGAAACACAACAGCATCTTTCCCATATCTTGGAAGACCCACGTGGCTTCCTTTCAGTTTATTGGCTGAGTTCTGAAGTTTGTTCTCTGATTCTCATCATCAGTGCTTTTCTTCTCACTTAACTGTTTTTTTTTTTTATTTCAGAGTCCTTTCATTTTGTTAACTTTGTGCCAGCAAAGATCTCTTCTTACAGCAGACTTGAGGACACTGTTACACAACATCTCTCTGACTTCCCTTCTGATAAAGAGCTTCTCTTTCCCGATTTCCCCTTACACTCAGACTTCAAAGAGTTTTGTTTCTTGCTTCTCCTTCTATTTTGTATGATCTGGTTGATGTTGGTACTTTTCTTTCCTTCTTGTAGATTGTTGTCAGTAGGTACCAAAACGTATTTTGTGTCTTTTCAAAATATTCACATATCATTATGCTTTACTTCTTCCCCTTAGATACTTATCTCTGGGTTTTAGTTGATATTTGGTAACAGGTCCATGTTTTATATTAACATAGTAAAATGAATATTAATGATAACTTATAAGAGCTCTATACAGTTACTATATTAACTCTAGATCACACATGTCGTGACTTGTCTTTCATCTTATTCATATAAGATTATAATTTATCTAGTATGTTTTCAAACAAATTAGATTGGGACAAATAAGAGGATCATAATTTATAGATTTGTTTATTTTAAATGAAGGAACATAATATCTGTTTAATTATTAAATATTTACTCTGAAAGAATTTGACACTTTTTTTTGTCCATTTCTGCAGATTTCAGGAACCTTTAAACAAGCCAAAAAGGAATCTCAACAAAGAGCAAAGTTTCGACAGAAATTTAAAACCACGTCTAATACAAAAGGGAATGCAGGCTGACAAATTAATACAGGAGGTAATTATAATTCAGTTTTGGGAGCCCAAAATACCTAATTTGGGGAAATAGATATCATTCAATGTTTTGGACAGTGAAATATAGATTTTTCTATTTATTTTAAAGAGTTGACATCAGGGAAAAAGGCAGCATTTTTCTTTATCACTTTTCCATAAAAAGGGCCTACTGTTAACTCTCCATGTCTTAAGCCCTGGCACCGGCACCAAATCACAAAGCTTTTGGAAGCAGCTTTATTGAGACATAATGAACATACCATGCAGGTCACTCATTTAAGTGTACAATTCACTGGCTTTTTCTGCATTCAAAGAGTTCCACAGTCATCATCACAATCACCTTGAGGACATTTTCATCCCCCTAAAAAGTAGCCCTGTGCCCTTTAGCAACCACCCTGTGCCAGCTTCCACTTCCTCACTCTTCCTAGCCCTAGGGGACCACTACTGCCCTCTCAGTCTCCCTAGAATTGTCTATTCTGCACATTTTTATCAGTGGAATGATATAATATGTGCTCCATCAGGACTGCTATTTTATGAAGCATAATGTTGTCAAGGTACTGCTGTCTTGTAGCATCTATCATGGTACTTCATTTCTGTTTATTGCTGAAGAACATTTCATTGTATGAAGTGATTACATATTTCTAAATTTACTCATCATTTGATGAACCTTTGGGTTATTTCCACTTCTGGTTTGTTAAAAATGCTGCAATGATCATTCATGCCCAAGTTTTATGTGCACATATGTTTTCATTCTCTTGGAATCCTATCTAATAAAAGAGAAACATGGTAATTAGCCTTATGGCTGCTACCCTTCCCATTAGCTAATCAGGGAGATCTGCAAATTAACTGCCAGCCAAGATGGCGGCAAGCAGCCAGCAGCTTAAAGCTAACAGGAGGCTTGCTTGCTTCAGTGACGGAGGACTCCAACGTTCCCCGCCTGACTTGCTGGCCACTCAGCTGCAACTCTAAGCAACTATGTTGCAAATATAGAAGCTAAACAAAACCCCAGAAACCTGCTTTAGTCAGCCGGGCTTCAGCCAGCCGGACCGCAACATTGTATCAAATATAGAAGATAAACAAAGGCCCGAAACCTGCTGTCAGCAGCCGAAATCTCAGAGTTAAAGCTGGCCCAGAATATAAAAGAAAAAATGGAGCGGTTTGGAGCTTCAGTCAGCTGCCAGCCTGAAAACAACCTTCAGCCCCTCACCCAGGCTGGCCGGGGACCCCAGTAGGGACCCCCACCCTGATCTAGGACACCCTTCAGGGCAAACCAGCCAGCTCCCACCCATGCACAAGGCCTCTATTCTATATAGTAAATGGGTAATATGCCTCCCAGCACCAGGATCAGCGGAGCCATGAGGCCTCCTGGCACCGGGATCAGTATGACAGGGGGCAGCGCCCAAACCCCCTGATCGCCCTGAGGATCTGTGTGTGACAGGGGGCGGGGCCACAACCTCCTTATCCGCCCTGCTCTGTTTGTGATAGGGGAAGGCAACCAACCCCCTGATCAGCCCTGCTCTGGGCCTGATAGGGGGGAGCTCCACAACCCCCTGATCGCCCTGCAGCTCTCTGTGTGACAGGGGGCAGTGCCCCAACCCCCTGACAGGCCCTGCTCTGTGCGAGACAGGGGAGAGCTCCTCTACCCCCTGATCGGCCATGCTTTGTGTGTGACAGTTTATGGAGTCCAACCCCTCTAATGGGCCCTGCATTCTGCATGACAGGTGGCAACGCCCCAACCCCCTTATCAGCCCTGCTCTGTGCGTGACAGAGAGTGGCTCTGGAACTTCCCTATCGACCCTGCCTTGAGTGTGACATGGGGCAGTGCCCCAAACCCACAATCGGCTGTACCCTGAGCATGACTAGGGGTGGCATCGCAACCTCCCGATCCGCCCTGATCTGTGCATGACAGGGGGCAGCACCCCAACTCCCCAATCAGCCCTGCTCTGAGCCCGACCAGGGGCTGCACCTAGGGATTGGGCCTGCCCTCTGCCACCTGGGAGCAGGCCAAAGCCAGCAGGTCATTATATCCTGAGGGGTCCCAGACTGCAAGAGGGCACAGCACGGACTGAGGGACCCCTCTCCGTCCCAAGTGCACACATTTTTTTGCACTGGGCCTCTAGTATAGATATAAATGGAATCGCTGGTGCATATCTTTAACCTTCGGGAAATTTCCAGACTGTTTTCCACAGTGGCTGCACCATTTTGTATTTTCATTGGCAGTGTGGGAGGGTTCCAGTGTCTCCACATTCTTGTAAATGTGCCATTACTTGTCTTTTGATTGTTGCCATCCCAGTGGGTATGAAGTGGCATCTTAGTATTGGATTTGATTTGCAATTTTCTATTGACTAATGATGTTGACCACCTTTCCACATGCTTAATATCCATTTGTATATTTTCTTTAAATATCTGTCTACTCAATTCCTTTGCCCATTATAAATTGGATTATGTTTTTTTTTAATTTTTTAAAGTATTACATATGTCTCCTTTTTCCCAGATTAACCGTTCCTGCCCCAGGCTTCTCACCTCCCTCCAGGGCTCGCCTCCACTGCCCTAGTGACTTTGTCTGTTGGTTATGCTAATATGCACGGATACAAATCCTTTGGTTGATCTCTAACCCACCTTCCTGTCCCTTGTTTCTGGATCTATTTTTGTGCATCAGTTTCTGTTGATCACTATGCCGTACATCTGAGTGATATCATATCATAGTCATCATTCTGGGACTGGCTTGTGTCACTTAGCATAATGCTGTCTGGTTGCATCCATACTGTTGCAAATGGTAAAAGTTTCTTCTTTTTTATAGCAGTGTAGTTTTCCATTGTGTAGATGTACCACAATTTTCAATTCATTCATCTGCTTATCAGCACTTAGGCTGTGTCTAAATCTTAGCTATTGTAAATTGTGCTGCTTTGAACATAGGAGTGCATATATCCTTTCTGGTTGGTGTTTCTGGTTTATTGGAATATATTCCTAGAAGTGGGATTACTGGGGTAAATAAGAGTTCCATTTTAACTATTTGAGGCAACTCCATACTCTTTGCCACACTGGCTGCACCAGTCTGCATTCCCACCAGCAGTGCAGGAGGGTTCCTTTTAGTCAAGACAGTCCCTTCAATAAATGGTGCTGGGACATTTGGTCAGATACATGCAAAAAATGAAAGTATATCACCAGCTTACACCATATACAAAATAAAATCAAAATGGTTAAAGGTCTTAAATGTAAACCATTAAAATCTTAGAAGACTCCAGAGGCATCAAAATATCAGACATATGTTGTAGTAATATCTTTACTAATACATCTCCTACGACAAAATACACTAAGGAGAAAATAAACAAATGGGACTACATCAAAATAAAAAAGCTTCTGCACAGCAAAGAAACCATCATCAAAACAACAAGAAAGCCCCTGCCGAGGGGGACATATTTGGCAATGCTATTTCAGATAAGGGTTTAAACTCCAAAATTTACTAGGAACTCACACAACTTAACAAAAGGAAGATAAACAGTCCAATCAAAATATGGGCAAAGGACCTAAATAGACACTTTTAGAAAGAGGACACACAGAAGGCCAAGAGACATATTATTGCATGCTCATAGTCACTAATCATCTAAGAAATGCCAATCAAAACAACAGTGAGGAACCATCTCACACCTGTCTGAAGGGCTATCATCAACAAATCCACAAATGCCAAGTGCTGGGGAGGATGTGGATTGTTTTTTATTATTGAATTTTAAGAGTTCTTAATTCTAGAGATACAAACCCCTTAGACAAAGAATTTTCAAATATTTTTCCCATTCAGTAGCTCACCTCTTCTTTTTTCCTGATGCTGTCTTTTAAAGCACAGAAGTTTTTTATTTTGATGAAGTTCAGTTTATCTATTTTTGTCTTTTTGCTTTCACATCTAAAAAATACTCAAATCCAGTCTTGAAGATATACACGTATGTTTTCTTGAAAGAGTTTCATAGTTATAGCTTTTACATTTTGAGTTAATTTTGATATGTGGTATGATGGACAGGTATAATTTTATTCATTTGCATGTGGATATTAAGTTGCCTCAGTACAAATCGTTAAAAAGACTACTCATATCTGATTTAACTTGGCACTCTTGACAAAAAGCACTTGGCCATAAAGGTGAGGGTTAATGCTGGAATTCTCCCTTCTCCTTCATGGATGGGAAATTCTGTCCTTATGCCAGTACCAAATCAAATTTTATGAGTACTCTTTCCCAGTCGTCTTGCATATTAAGACTTGTTTTATGTAATAATAAAAAAGTCAGTGTAGTGGAATGTTTTTTGAGATGTTTTGTATCTTGATAAAGCCTGTGGCCAGCTTATGTTTTGCTGACACTGTAACATGATGGGATAACACCCATTACTTTTTTTCTCCATTCAAACCTTTAACCTCTAACCTAGTGCCTCCCATTTCACTTCCATTCTATGGAATCTTGGTCACAGGATCTGCTGAATTAGCTATTTTCTTCATTGTGTCTAACTCATACTTCAGAGACTCAGTGCCTGGGGAGGAAAAGATTCAAATCTGGACTGTCACCATTCCTCTTCAGAAATGTCTCAATTTGAGCACTAGCTGGTTTGGCTCAGTGGATAGAGCGGGGTTTGATTCTGATCAAGGACACATACCTTGATCAGGTTGAGGGCTCCTCCCTGGCTATTAATGTTTCTTTCCTACTCTCTTTCACTCTCCCTAAAACAAATCAATCGAAAACTATCCTTAGGCGACGATTTAAAAATATTAAAGAAAAAATAAATGGCTCAATATGAAATCTCAGAATTTTACAGCCAGTTTGTTTTCTGTGGAGAAACATTGTGGAATAAAATACAAGCAAGCTTGAAGGAAGCTAGAGGAGAACTTGTATTTCAATGGTGCCAAAGGACGTTGCATTGGTTTTCCCACTGAGATTTATAATGATTCCACAGTGTTGTCTGTTTCCTCACTGAGGAAAGGAAAACGTATTCCTAACCATGAAATGCTTCTCTGTGGACCTTGGCTGTGCCCTCTGAGTCTTTGCTCTGTCCTTTTCATAAGAAATGACCTGTGCTTACAGCTCTTGTCTCAGCCTGCTTCCTCCCTGTAGAACATCTGAAACCCTCAGGCCTCCTTTAATTGTGTACTGTGTTGGTCTCCCTTCAGGAGCTAGCAGGCAGGGTTTGTGCTACTACAATTCTCTTAGGAGCTCTGAGTTTCCTGTAAATTTAATTGGGATTCATGGCATTAGAAAAGCCACCTTACAAATAGTTTTCAGATAAGCTCTTCACCTGGGGCTTCCTGGAGTTGTTGTAGGACAGTGCCCTCAAAATTCTTACATTCTGAAAATCCTTGACGGAATTTGAGGCACCACGTTAATATTTCTGAGATCTTAAGGACTTTCATATGTTGTGGCTTCCTCCTTAGACCGTTTTTTCCTGGATTTGATGTTAGCCCCGAAAGCCATTTCTTTGCTTTCACATTATTTGACAAAAGGACATGAAGAAACAGCAATAAATGGGAAGTGGGTACTTGAAAGCCATAAATCCAGGTTCTTTTATAGTTAACTAGAGGCCAGGTGCACAAAAATTTGTGCACTAGGCGGGAAAGGTGGCTTCCTCAGCCCAGCCTGTGCCCTCTCGCAGTCTGGGAACCCTCGGGAGATAACGATGTGCTGGCTTAGTCCCGCTCCCGGGTGGCAGAGGGCACGACCATTCCCTAGGTGCAGCCCTTGGTTGGGCTCAGAGAAGGGCCGATTGGGGAGTCGGGACGCCGCCCCCTGTCATGCACAGAGCAGGGTGGATTGGGAGGTTGCAATGCCAACCTCAGTCACGCTCAGGGTAGAGCCGATTGGGAGGTTGCAGCGCCACCCCCTGTCATGCACAGAGTAGGGAGGATCAGGGGGTTGGGGCACCGCGCCCTGTCACACTCAGGGCAGGGCCAATGGGGAGGTTATGTCTCTACCCCTTCACACTCAGAGCAGGGCCCTTGAGGTGGGTGGGAGGTTGGGGCGCTGCACCCTGTCACACACAGAGCAGGGCCGATCAGGAGGTTGGGGAGCTCCCCCTTATCAGGCAAAGAGCAGGGATGGTCAGGGGATTGGGGTGCCTTCCCCGGTCGCGAACAGAGCAGGGCTGATTGGGAGGTTTTGGCCCCGTCCTCTGTCACACACAGAGCCACAGGGTGATCAGCGGGTTAGGGCGCTGCCCCCTGTCACGCTGATAAGGGTGCGGGGAGGCCTCATGGCTCCACTGATCTTGGTGCTAGGAGGCATATTACTCTTTTACTATATAGGATAGAGGCCTGGTGCACGGGTGGGGGCCGGCTGGTTTGCCCTAAAGGGTGTCCTGTATCAGGCTGGGAGTCCCGACTGGAGTGCCTGGCCAGTCTGGGTGAGGGACTGAGGGCTGTTTTCAGGCTGGCGGGTGACTGAAGCCCCCATCCGCTCTTTTTTTTCTTTTATTTTTTTATTCTGGGCCAGCTTTAGCTCTGAGGCTTGGCTCCAACTCTAAGGCCACAGCTGCTGAAAGCATGTATCTGGTTTGTTTGGGTTCTATAATCAAAAAACTGTTTCAACTCCAGCTCTGAGTTCCTGCCTGGAAGAAAGCAGGTTTCTGGGGTTTTCTTTAGCTTCTATATATGTAACAATGTTTCAAACTGCAAGCTTAGAGGCCGGCAGAGGCGGGGAACGTTGGCTTTCTCCGTCACTGAAGCAAGCAAGCCTCATGTTCCCTTCAAGCTGCCTGGCTGCTGGCCACCATCTTGGCTGGCAGTTAATCTGCATATCGCCCTGATTAGCCAATGGAAGGGTAGCGGTGTGACACCAATTTTCATGTTTCTTTTTTATTAGTGTAGATTGTCTTTCTTTAGCTTATCTTTCTCATTGATTTCAATTTCAGCTTCCTAGAGAGAATCCCTGTCATCTTCATTCAGTGTCACTTTTTTCACTTGCCCAGAAACCCTTGCTGTCAGCCTCCTCATGAGCCATGAGGGCTTTTCTCAGTGTTTATTGGAGGCCCTCTTGGCGTTCAATTTCACACTTCAATACATTATGTCGGGTTCCACCTACCTCCTGTTCAGAGGCATTCCCATGAGTGTGTGTTTCTTTCTTAGCGTCAGCACTCTATTGTTCTATCAATATCTGTGCCAGTTATTTATTTCTGTTTAATAAAACATTTCCAAACCTCCTATCTTAACTTAGCATTTCCTTTGTTCACAAATCTGCAGTGAGGCCACCTCATTTCCTTTCCACCAGCTGGTATGCATGAAGCTGAGAAATGGAATCATCTTGAGGCTGGTTCACTCTCTGGTTAGACAGTTGCAGAAGGCTTTTGGCTGGGACATTCACTGGGGCAGTCTCAGCTGGATACCTGTGTGAGGACTGGCCCTATAGCCTGGGCTGTTTCGTTCTGCACAACATGGCGGCTAGGTTCCCAGGGTGAGCTCCCCTAGGGAGAAAGTCAGATGGCACCCCGACATAGCAGTCACACAGCAGTCACCCTATCCTATTCACCACAACCCAGTGAGCACTCAGGCCAGCACCTATTTCATGGACAAGTGCCAAACAATCTGGAGACATGCTTCAAAAACTCGGCATCACTCACCTTGTCTTACCAAAGAATCATTGTATGCAAAGGAAAGTAGTTCTTCCCAAGTTGTTGTCATTGACATTCCAGCAAGTTTGTTGTTATTGATGGTGTTGTTTTTGTTTAGTCTGCTCCCTTATCTTGTGGGATGTAACAAAGAATTTCAAGATAGCACTATTGAATCAAGCCCCCTCCCCCATTTGATTGGTTCTGGAATATGTAGGGCTCATCTTGCTAAAGTTGTACAGGGAGAGATGTAATTTCTCAGTAAACCAGGCAATCATCTCATCATGGAATGCAATTCAAATTAGCATCAAAAGTTTGTAGTTCAGTAAAAGACTTATGGCACTAGAGTCCAAATATATCAGCTTCATAAATTAATCTATTTTGGAAGTGCCATTTTTGGAGGCATTTAGTGAATCAGTCCTGAATACTTCAATATGATACCCCTAAAAATGTTTTTAAAATTGTGAAGTGTTAAGATGGGGGAAGAGGAATGGGACTTTCTACTAAGAGGCAATGTATATTCATTTTGTGGAGGAGAGACATGAAAAATTCATAGAAAAGAAAGAGTCTAAAATCAAGTGCAGACGTTATGTGCCAAAGACAAGGATAGTAAATATATTTCTGGGCTTCCTGGTCATTTTCACTTTTGCCTTGATTCTGAGTAACTCAAGGTTTCCACATTTTAAGACTCTACCACAGTGCAGATAAAATTTATTGCTATTGGATTTGTTTCAGAATTTCGTGTTGTTAAACTATAAAGAGCTTAAATAAAAAAAATTCAGACCGGTGTCCATATCTTCATAACCAAACTCTATTCTTTTATTCATGCAGACTGAGGAGTTTATAGCCGCTTCAACATGTAATCATAGCCCTGAAGATAATACTGATAACCTGGAGGAAGAAATGAAAGAACTTCAAAAGAAGTGTGACGAAATGACGTCTAGAAGAGCGTGGTGGAAACAAGAAATAGAAAGAGTCCAAAGAGAAATGGAAATTAATAGGGCAAAACACCTTCAAGAATTACAGCGTCTAGACAGGATTGGAGAATGTGCAAGACCCGACATAGCATACAGAAGAGAACAAATAAGGCAATTTTACCAGGACTTTTTCCCCCTTTAATATGCTTTACTTCATTTTACTGCAAATTAAACACTGGATACAGGCAGTGTATGTGTTTTCCCTTCTTCCCCTAATAGCAGCTTGTTCTTTAGATTTCAGGAAGAAAGGTGGCAAATTTCTCCTTTCAGTATGTTAGTTTCCATCATTCCCATCACTGAGTTGAGCTTATAGAATGATTTTTACTAGAGGATCATTTTATTTTCAAGGTCATTGATGAAAAACAAGACTAGTAGGAAAATATAAAAGTCATGATTAAAATACTATACAACTACAGGCCTGGTGAACAAAAATTTGTGCACTCGGGTGGGTCCCTCAGCCCGGCCTGTGCCCTCCCTCAATCTGAGGCCCCTTGGGGACCCCTTCCTCTGGCTAATAGCTTTTTGATGGAGTCTTTAGGATTTTCATGTATAATATCATGTCATCAGCAAATACAGACAGTTTTATTTTTTTCCAAATTGGATGTCTTTTATTTCTTCTTCTTGTCTAATTGCAATGGCTAATACTTCCAGTACTATGTCGAACAGAATAGTGGGAGTGGGCATCCCTGTCTTGTTACTGTTCATAGGGGGAAATGATTTTAGTTTATGTCCATTGAGTATGATGTTGGCTGTGGGTTTGTCATATATGGCTTTTATTATGTTGAGGAATGATCCTTCTATTCCCACCTTGCTTAGAGTTTTTATCAAAAATGGGTGTTGAATTCTGTCAAATGCTTTTTCTGCATCAATTGATATGACTATGTGTTTTTTTTCCTTCAATTTGTTTATGTGATGTACCACGTTTATTGATTTGTGGATATTGTATCATCCTTGCATTCCTGGGATCAATCCTACTTGGTCATGCTGTATGATCTTTCTGATGTACTGCTGGATCCAATTTGCTATGATTTTGTTGAGGATTTTGGCATCTATGTTCATGAGGGATATTGGCCTGTAATTCTCTTTCATTGTGTTGTCTTTACCTGGTTTTGGTATTAGGGTGATGCTGGCTTCATAGAATGAGCTTGGAAGTGTTCCTTCCTTTTGAATTTTTTGTAGTAGTCTGAGGAGGATAGGTTTTAGTTCTTCCTTGAATGTTTGGTAAAACTCCCCTGTGAAGCCGTCTGGTCCTGGGCTTTTGTTTGCTGGAAGCTTTTTGATGACTGCTTCAATTTCTTCCATAGTTATTGGCCTATTGAGATTTTTAGATTCTTCTTGATTGAGTTTTGGAATATTGTATTTTTCTAGGAATTTGTCCATTTCCTCCAGGTTGTCAAGTTTGTTGGAGTAGAATATCCATAGTGTTTTTTAACAATCATTTGTATTTCTGTGGGGTTTTGTTGTTATTTCACCTCTATCATTTCTGATTTTGTTTATTTGAGTACTCTCTCTCTGCTTCTTGGTGAGCCTGGCTAGAGTTTCATCAATCTTGTTTATCCTTTGAAAGAACCAGCTCTTGGTTTCATTGATTTTCTCTATTGTTTTTTTTTTTTTTGGTCTCTATGTCATTTATTTCTGCTCTGATCTTTATTATCTCTTTCCTTGTGCTCACTCTGGGCTTTAATTGTTGCTCTCTTTCTAATTCTTTGAGATGTAGA
Source organism: Myotis lucifugus (assembly GCF_000147115.1). Taxonomy (NCBI): domain Eukaryota; kingdom Metazoa; phylum Chordata; class Mammalia; order Chiroptera; family Vespertilionidae; genus Myotis; species Myotis lucifugus. The sequence continues at coordinate 65,169 of NW_005872340.1, read as the reverse complement.
GTTAGATGATTTACTACCATTTTTTCTGGTTTGTTGAGGTAGGCCTGTAGGGTTATAAACTTCCCTCTCAGGACTGCTTTCATTGTGTCCCATAGGTTTTGGATTGTTGTGTTTTCATTGTCGTTACTTTCCAGGGTGTTTTTAATTTCTTCTTTGATCTCATTGGTAACCCAATCAATATTTAATAACATGCTATTCGGCTTCCAAGTGTTTGAGTGATTTGGGTTGTTTTTATTGTAGTTTATTTCTAATATTCTGTCATTGTGGTCTGAGAAGATGCTCGGTATGATTTCAATCTTCTTAAATTTGGGGAGACTTTGCTTGTGACCCAATATGTGTTCTATTTTTGAAAATGTCCCATGAGCACTTGAGAAGAATGTATATTCCGTTGCTTTGAGGTGAAATATTCTGAAGATGTCAATTAAGTCCATCTGATCTAGTGAGTCATTTAGGATTGCTGTTTCTTTGCTGAATTTCTGTCTAGATGATTTATCCAGTGATGTCAGTGGTGTATTAAAGTCCCCGACTGTGATTGTATTGTTGTCAATCTCTCCCTTGATATCTTCCAGGAGGTTTTTTTACGTATTTGGGTGCTCCTGCATTGGGTGCATACATGTTTATCAGGGTTATATCTTCTTGTGGTATCGATCCCTTTAGTATTATGAAGTGGCCTTCCTTATCTCTTGTTATGGCCTTCACTTTGAGGTCCATTTTGTCTGATATAAGTATTGCTACCGCAGCTTTTTTTTTCATTTCCATTTGCCTGAAAGTTATTTTTCCATCTCTTCACTTTCAGTCTGTGTGAGTCTCATCTTCTGAGGTGGGTCTCTTGTAGACAGCACATATATGGGTCATGTTGTTTTATCCATTCAGCCACTGGATGTCTTTTGATTGGAGCATTTAGTGCATTTACTTTTAAAGTCATTATTGAAAGGTATTTGTTTGTAGCCATTTCTATTTTTTGTGGCTGTTTTCTTTCTTAGCTTTTTCTTTCCTCTTTTTACACCATTCCCTTTAGCATTTCTTGCATGGCTGGCTTGGTGGTGATGAACTCCCTTAGCCTTTTTTTTTTGTCTGTGTAGCTTCTTATTTCCCCTTCAATTTTGAATGATAGCCTTGCTGGATAGAGTATTCTTGGATGCAGTCCTTTGCTTTGCATCTCTTTGTTAGTTTCCGTCCATTCTTTTCTGGCCTGATGTGTTTCTGTTGAGAAATCATTTGATATTCTAATGGGAGATTCCCTGTATGGAACTTTCTCTCTCTCTCTTGTAGCCTTTAACATTCTCTCTTTGTCCTGAACATTTGCCATGGTAATTATGATGTGTCTTGGCGTGGGTCTTTTCGGGTTCATCTTGTTTGTGTGACTTTTTTCTTCCCCATCTCAGGGAAGTTTTCTGATATTATTTCTCCCAATAGGTTTTCTAAACCTTGTTCCTTTTTCTGTTCTTCTGGCACCACTATTATCCATATGTTGTTTCGTTTCATGTTGTCCCATAGCTCCCTAGGCTCTCAAACTTTCAATGGTCTTTTTTATTGTAGCTATACAACTCTTCATTTCTTCTTGGTTCTTACATAAGTTAGTGATTTTTTTTCATCCATTTCTTCTTTATTCTTACATAAGTTGTTGATTTTTTTCCTCCATCTGTTTATGCACTCTAGGACCCTTAATCTGAAATCTTTTTCTGACATTTTGTATGCCTCTGTTTCACTTAGCTGCTTTTCTTTCTTTTGGGGGTTACTTTGTCTACCCATAGTTGATCTCATCTACATACCTAGATGTTGAGTCATTCAGGGGCTACTCCTTGGATGGCTGTGGGTCCTCGTGCTACGGTTGCTCCTTGGGCAGTTGGTAGCAGTTGCTCCTCAGTTGGCAGCAGCTCCTCTGTTGAGTGCTGTTCACAGCCGTGGTGGCTCCTCTGGTGTTGGGGGGAAGCTTCTCATAGAGCTGCTGATCCTCAGATAGAGGGTGTGCTGATCACGAAGCTGCTGTTCCTTGGATCGTGGCAGGCTACACATGTAGCTGCTACTCCTTGAACTGGGGCAGATTGCTCATGTGGTTGCTCTTCCTTGTATGTGGGCTGGCTGCATGCTGCTATTGCTCCTCTGATGTGGTGGGCTGCTTGTGGGGCTACTGCTCCTTGGACTTGGACAGGTTGATTGCAAGTCTACTGCTCCGTGGATGGAGGGGGGCTGCTTGCACGGCTGCTGCTCTTTGGATAGGAGTGAGCTGCACGTGTCGCTGCTCCTCCTCTCCAGGTGTCTGGTTATGTGTCTTGCTCTCTAGCACTTTAGCCAGACAGGATAAAATTCACCTTAGCACGAGATGACTCAAGGGGAACAAAGCATAAATGTACTCATGACACCAATAACCCAAATATAAGTGACCACCTGAGAAAAGAGAATTAGGGGAGAGAAAAGAGTACAAATGATATCTAAGAGAGTGAGGGAGGGAGAGAGAGAGAGAGAGAGAGAGAGGGAGAGAGAGAGAGAACACCACAGAACCAATAGATAAATCAAACAAATACCACTGGCTTCTTTTTTCATTTGCTTTTCACTATAAGAAGGAAACTACTTGAGACAAGGAATAAGCTCATATTTTTAATCATAGACCTCTAGGATGAATAAATCAAAAGGAAATAGCTGTCTAATGTACATATAAAAATGGGAGAGTAGGCTGGGGCAGGGGAAAGAAAGAAGTCTAACCTCTGGTCAGAACCTATTGGTCACATCTCGCTTGAGTGTGAATGATGTTTGGAAACCAGACCTAATCCCTAAGCTTCCCTGTTTGAACTACAACTAAAAACTGAGGACCCAAAGTAATCAAGCCAAATTCCAAAAGGTGCTATGGCATCACACCCATCATCATCCACAGCCTGCCCATAGTTAATGCCTCATGACAATAACAATATCGTGTTGTCTTGGGACCACAGTAAGAAAATACAGGTAAAGATTGTTTATGAATTCATTTTATGTTCGTTGAGCCTATATATCAAAAAAAATTTACTAAAGGTGTTTGTTGCGTGAAGATGGATTAGACAACACTGAAGTGATTTATTTCCTTAGCATTTTATACTTCTAGCTAACTCAGAAACTAAGTGAAACAATATCCATTCTAAATGACACGGATTTATAAGCAGGCATGTCAAATGCCTTAGACCAGCCGTGGGCAAACTACAGCCCGCGGGCCGGATCTGGCCCATTTTAAATGAATAAAACTAAAAAAAATAAAGACCGTACCCTTTTATGTAATGATGTTTACTTTGAATTTATATAAGTTCACACAGACACTCCATCCATGCTTTTGTTCCGGCCCTCCGGTCCAGTTAAAGGACCCATTGTGGCCCATGAGTTAAAAAGTTTGCCCACCCCTGCCTTAGACGTTTGAATTAAATTTTCTCTCATTCCATAATTACTTGATTATTATCAATTAAGAGTGTGGCATGAGCATATGGTGACTTCCTATCTACTCATTTCTTTCTCTCAATTTGTTATTGCCATTAATTTAGTTGATGGTGATGGTGTTCAACTAAATCAAACTAATTAATAACAGTCTACTATGTCAAGGCCTTTCTCTTTGCATCTCATGCTCATTCATAAGTAGCTGATTTCTATAATATTATCAGCTTTTAGGAGAATAAAGTATTTTGGGAACTTAACAAACATTTTGAAAATAAATATCTGAAGATTTCTAAATTTATGTAATTTCTTTTGCCAGAAATTCATATTTATTTTACTTTGAATATGCTAAACATTCTAAGTATTCTCTTCATTGAGATTTTTCAGGTTTTACTTTATGCAAACAAAACTATATATTTTCATGGAAAAATATATATGTTATCTAATAATAGACAAATATGGTAATTAACCATACCTACGCTACACCTCCCGTTGGCTAATCAGCATGATATGCAAATTAACCCAACCAAGATGGCGGCCAGCAGCCACACAGATGAAGCAAGCAGGAGGCTTGCTTTCTCCAGTAATGGAGGAAGCCAAAGTTTCCTGACTGCAACGGCCTGGTTCTGACCTCCGAAAGCAACAATGTTTCTATTATAGAACCTAAACTAACCTCAGATATCTGCATTCAGCCAGCCCAGGCCTCGGCGCTGGAACGAGTAGGAGCCGGCTCTCCGCTCCAGTGACAGCCACAAAGTTTCAATTATAGAAGCTAAAAAACACCCAGATGCCTGCTTTCTAGCAGGCCATGGCCTCAGAGCTGAAGCGAGTAGGAGCCTGCTCTCAGCTCCATGGACAGCAACAAAGTTTCAATTATAGAAGGTAAATAAATCCCAGAAACAAAAAAAAAAAAGGAGAGGCTGGGAGCTTCAGTACCAGGCCAGCCTAAAAACAGCCCTCAGCCCTTCACCCAGACTGGTCAGGCACCCCATTGGGGACCCCCACACTAAAGGGGGTGTGGCCAGCCTGAAAACAGCCATCAGCCCCTCATCCAGGCAAGGGGGTGTGACAGCTGCAGCCAGCCATCAGCCCCTCACCCAGGCTTTCCAGGCACCCAAGCGGCACCCCCACCCTGATCCGAGGCACACTTCAGGGCAAACCAGCAGGCCCCCAGTCGCGCTATAAGACTCTATCCTATATAATAAAAGGGTAATATGCAAACTGACCCTAACAGCAGAACGACTTGGAATGACTGGACACTATGACACACACACTGACCACCAGGGGGCAGATGCTCAATGCAGGAGCTGCCCTCCGTGGTCAATGCTCTCCTACATGGGGGAGCTCTGCTCAGCTACGAGCCAGGCTGATGGCTGCCATTACAGCGGCGGTGGTGGGACCCTCTCCTGCTCCCTCAGAAGTGCTAAGGTTGTCTAACTGCAGCTTAGGTCTGCTTCCTGCTGGCAAGTGGACATCCCCCGAGGGCTGCCAGGCTGCCAGAAGAATGTCTGATTTCCAGCTGAGGCCCAATCCCCCCGAGGAGCAGGCCTAAGCCAGCAGGTGGTCATCCCCCGAGGGTTCCAAGACTGCGAGAGGGTACAGGCTGGGCTGAGGGACCCCCCCCTCCGAGTGCACAAATTTTTGTGCACCAGGCCTCTAACATATATATTTCCTTATAAAGCAGTACACCACTAGATAAAAACATTAGCTTTGAGTACTAGCTTACCCCCAGTGAAAGCTATTGTTACATTTTTATTTGATAATGTGGTACTTCCTTCTAATGACAAAAAGCTATTGGACCAATTCCTGTACAAGCAGTTATCAGATTAAGTATCAAGGTGGAGATTGGTGGGTGTCCCTAATGGAAAAATGTATAAAATGTCTTCTTTTATATATTTTATGTATTTTATTAAGGACTAGTGGCCCAGTGGATAAAATTCATGCAATGGGGGTGGGGGGGAGAGGGGGGCGGGGTCCCTCAGCCCAGCCTGCACCCTCTCTAATCCAGGACCTCTTGGGGGATATCAAACTGCTTCTCACAATCCAGGACTGCTGGCTTTTGACTGCTGCCTGCCTGCCTGATCACCTCTAACCACCTCTGCCTGCCTGATAACCGCTAACCATCTCTGCCTGCCTGCCTGATGGCCCCTAACTGCTCCCCTACTGGCCTGATTGCTCTTAACTGCTCCCCTGCTGGCCTGATCACCTTTAACTACCTCTGCCTCGCCCAGCACCTGGGACCAGGGCTTCCCTCCCTCTGGACTGCTGCAGGCACCCAGGACCCAGGCTGGCTCCACCCAAGCTGGCTTCAGCTGCAGGGAACCATGGGTAGGCGACTTGGCCTGGGCCACAGCCGCAGGCACCCTAGACTGCGGAGTGGGTAGCTTGACCCTCTCCCAGGCCTCAGGCACAGGCACAGCTACTGGTGCCCAGGACTGCAGGGCGGGCAGCTTGTCCCTCTCCTGGACCGCAGCCTGGCTAGTCCCTATTCCTCTCTCATGAGCTCATTTGTGCCTGGTTGGTCCCCATTCCTCTCTCCCCAGTGTTAAGTGTCTGAGGCATTACAGTATGATGGTGTGAAGGCATGACGACCTTTTGCATGTTAGCTCTTTATTAATAGGACTAATAAAAGTTATGCCTGGTATGTGTGGTTCAGTGGTTGAGCATCAAATATGAACCAAGAGGTCTCCATTTTATTCCCAGTCAGGACACATATCCAGGTTATGAGCTCAATCCCCAGCTGATCGATTGATGGTTCTTTCTCAACGATGTTTCTATCTATCCTCCTTTCCTCTCTCTCTGAAATTAATGAAAATATATTTTTAAAGGTTAATAAAAGTTATTGTGAAAAGTGACATACTAACAGCTGAATTTGTAGCAACATGAATTCCTTATTTAAGATCAAAATCTTAAAATCAAAAAACTAATTGGGCAGATAGAAATCTGAACTAAGCAGTCCCCAACACATCTCCTGAGTTTTATCTTTTCCCAAGGCTCTTTCATCCCAAATGTAACTGTCAAACTCTCACTACAAGGAAGACTTTCAAAACTGTAGCTTTATCATAGACACTGTACTTCACCTGGAACTCATTTATTCAGCTCAAGCTTTAACCAGCTTTATAAAGGAATAAGAACAACAAAATTAATGCAAAATATAAGAGTAAAGCAGATTGGTTTTTTTAAGGCTGAACCTAGCCAGGATTCATGGACCTCATTTCAATGTTTTGAGTTACATATATATTAGCCCCGTAGTTCTTGCAATTTTTTCTTCAGACTACTTTGATTCTATAATAAATTAAAAAACAAAACAAAATAAAACACAACCAAAAATAATCTAAATTAAACTAAAAATGTATTAAGAGTACAAGCTTTTGATTATGTGGTTTAAAAGGTCAATGGTTATTTTACATTAAGCTGGTATTTTGAAAGTATGGGAGTGGCTATGTCTCAATATGTATTCCTTCACTGATAGTCATAAATAACACATTTTTATGAAAAGTAACTCTATTCCCTAAAGCAAAGATAAGTGCAGTACAAAAAGTGGCATTTTCTTACATTTTTGTAAACACTTAAACATCTGGCTTAATAATATAGAATTGTTTTCTTGTACCTGATTCTGCATTTCAATTTCTTGCAATAAATCTATTGTGTTGGTTTGAATTATATGAAGGAAACCCAAGCTCACACAGTTATGGAAATGGAAAGCATAGGAGATATTAGTATTTTTATATTTTTTCAAATAATTACTAATATTCTTATTTTATTCTTTACAAAGATACACCATGTGGATTTGGGATTCTAATATTTTTGTGTTTTAATCTATAAGGGCAGAAGATTTTGACTTTAAGATCTTTGCACTTTAACTTAAAATAAGTTTTAATTTTGGAACTTCAATTTCTTCTTCAACATTTTAAATTGCAAGGGATTTTATTTCAAATATGGGACATCTTATTGATGTTTTATTTGTAGAATATCTTTATCATGTCATTTAATTTAATTGCAGAACTTCTGAGGCTGCTAGAAAATAGTGAAGGAAATAATTTATGGTTGGAAATAAGATAGGGAATGAAAGGGTCCCTTCTGAGCACGCAGTAGCCTTGGAGTTGATTTGAATAAGACAGTTCTGGCTTTCAATGCCTTTGGAGCCTCAATACATGATGCCTATCAGAATGTGTGAAAGAATCTATAAAGAAGCAATGTTTTACTTAGTAAGTTGTGTAATATAGGGAAGAACAGGACTACCTAGCATATTGTGGGCTTTCTCTGACAGATAGAGCCACCATCTGGTTAACTAGTAGCTTAACATGAGGGGTTAAGAAAACAAATAGCTAGAGATTCAAGATGCTGACTTTACTACCTTGATTTCTATGTGAACAAACATCCTATATCACAGCACTCCTTCGTGCCCTGCTCTCCATCTTATAAACATGCTGTAGACCAATTCCAGCATGTCATAATTTTAAGAGTTTCATCAAAAGGTTGATGAGACTTGGGGACTCCACAGGGTTGAGTCACACATGTAGTCACCTGTTGGGAATGGCTAAAGGCATTTCCCCAAACCTGAATAGGAAACTGATTGTGGCTGCCAGACAGTTAAAGGGCATCTTAATCTACATGTTATTGCCTCCTACTGGCCAAACACCTGAAGAGCCTTAGGCTATTCCCCAAACTGACAATGCTTCTGTACCTTTTGAAACCTTACCCTTTGAAGTGTATTATCTCCACCTTGCCTTAAGACAAATTGTGTTAATAAAAGCAAAGGTGCTAGACAAGGAGGGCATCTTCAGCTCCTTTAGCTGAAGGTCCTCTGACCCCCAATGCCTTTCAAGATTATATCTCGTCTTTGGACTCTATTAGTCTCTGGATTCCTATGTCATCTGCGCACAGCCTTTTCCAGATTCCTGAACCCTTCTTGATGCTGGGACAAGAACCCCGGCATGTAAACAGAATTTGCTGACTAGGAAACCTATAGTGATCTAGCTGCCTGTGACAGAATGGATAAGTTTGTATAATTCTGGAGTGCAACACTGGAAACCCAGTTTTCTACAACCCTAAGTCAGATTCTCCAATAACTTTTTTAGCCAATAAAGGGGTTGTTTTGATTTTTATCTGCTATTTCTCTCTTCCACTCAATTGATTCAGAGTCCATAAGGAAAGAGAGGGGTCTAATAGGTACCTTCCCAAAAGAATAAAGACATGAAAGACGTGTGTCCACACAAAAACTTATATTCAATGTGCATAGGAGCCTTATTTATATTAGTCAACAAATGGTAACCTAGATGGCCATTCATTTTGAATGGGTAAACAAAATGTGGTTCATCCATGGAATAGAATACTACTCAGCAATAAAAACGAACCAACATCTGATGCATACAACATCAGAAAAAATCCCAAAACCTTCACTCTAAGCAATGGGAGTCTACCACAAAAGACTACTTTTGAGTCTATTCCTATGAAAGTTTAGAATACACAAGATTATAGTGACCAAAAATAGATTAGTCACAGCCCGGGAGCAGGGAAGTTTTTGAGAAAGACTTCAAAGGGCCACAAAGAACTTTTTGAGGGGATGGAAGTTTTCCAAAACTGGATTTTAGTCATAATTACATGTTTGTATACATTTATCAAAACCCTTTTAACTGTGAATTTTAAATAGATATATTTTATTGTGTATAAGTTATACATGAATAAGCTATAACTCAATGAAGCTTGAAAATAGCCCAAGTTAGTTATGCTTTTGATCTATCAGGATGTGAATTATGGATAATACTAGAGACATAGTTTTCTTTTTCAAGAAGCTAATGACAAAACCCAAAAAAGACATAATAGAAATGCAGATATCAGAACAGCCATGTTATACAGATGAACTTTGAGACACTGTTCCAAATAATAAGAATAAGCACAATCAGTTAGGATTTTATCAACACTCTATTAAATTGGTCAAACAACATTATCTTAGAGAAAAGTTTGAAATATGGCTTTTACCTTCTAATTAAATAATTTAAAAAAGATTAGTGATATGTAGACTATATAATGAGACCCACAGGCAAGGGTTGAGCATATCTCTGTGAGATAAGGTATCAAAATATGTTAAAATATGCCACCACAAATAAATATAAAGTGATATAATTATTTGATTTTAAAATTATTGCAATGTTAAGTAGATGATCTGTTTCTCCAAACTTGTCATGTTCCCTCAAATTTTCTTCAAAAATATTATCAGAAAAATATACATCATGTAAGCTTATGGAGAACAATGTTTTAGTATTTGCACCATGACATAGTTAATAAATTAATAGATTAACAGAATCTAATAATACTTGATGATAGGGAAGGCAGGGGAGACTTGTGGGTGGGAGTGGCTGTGGAGAGGTCAATGGGGGAAAAAAGCAGACATATGTAATACTTTAAACAATAAAGAATTTTATTGTATTTTTTGTTTTTTTAACAATAAATAATTTTTAAAAAAATACTTGATGATACCTGTTGAAGGAGATGAGTTATGGTTTATTTTAGTAAGAGCAAAGAGATATTTTAGTACCAATAATAATATGAAGTGAAGCTAAAATAAACTATTTAGTTTTCTTCAAAGCCAAATGACAATTTCAAAGGGAAAATTTCACTTATTCTTTGTGATTTTAACTTAAAAATCATCTTAAGCAGGTGGTGTGTTGATCCCCAATAGGGGGCATGCAGGAGGCAGCCAATAAATTATTCTCATCATTGATGTCTCTCTCTCTCTCTCTCTCTCTCTCTCTCTCTCTCTTTCTTCTCTGAAATCAATAAAAATACTTAAAAAAAGAAGGTGGTGTTTTGAGTAGCAGATATAATTATCTAGTCACTGATACTCTATTTTATTCTGTATTACTTTTTAATATAATGGCTTTGTGCTCTCTAAACCTTTGCTAACTAAGTTTTCGCTACACTAGGTTTTCATTTCAGTTTTGCTGTAGACTTTATGCATGGATTTTATAATTTCAACTTTCAGGCATCTGATCTACTCACCTAAATAACTTTATTTTGCATATTTTGAACCATCCTTTATCCAAAGGAAATACTCTTTTCAACTTTATCAACAAGAAAATATTAAGATTATCTAGCTCAACACACATTGGTAAAAAGCAATTAGTAGAAAAGAGATTCTGACAAGACTGTGGCCCTTATTTTAGGAGCAGTGATCCTTGTTCACTAACAGAAAAGAAGTTTAACAATATACACATACTAGAGGCCCATTGCATGAAGAGATTCATGCAATAGGCCTTCCTTCCCTTGACTGCCAGCACCAGTTTTCCTCCGGCTCCAGGACCCAGGCCTTTGCTCCAGCTGCAGCAGAGAAGCCAAGCCTCTTCAGTCATTTTCAGCCTTCAGTCTTTGCTGCACCAGAGACTTCAGTCTTTGCTTCGAGCCCGTGTATGCAAATTAACTTCCATCTTTGTTGGGTTAATTTGCATACTTGCCTGATTGGCTGGTGGGCATAGTGGAGTGATACCAATTTGCATGTTTCTATTTTATTAGTGTAGATATGCTGATAATTATGTTTTCAATTTTTTTTATTTATTTTTATTTTTTTAATAATTTTTATTTCTTAAAGTATTACAAAGAGTATTACATATGTCTCCTTTTTTCCCCCCCTTGACATTACCCCGGCCCCTACCCACCGCCTCCCCCGCCCCGTGTCTTGTGTCTATTGGTTAATCTTATATGTATGCATATAAGTCCTTCAGTTGATCTCTTAATCCCCCCCCAAACCCTCCCCAGGCTTCCCACTGTAGTTTGACATTCTGTTCAATGTTGCTCTGCCTCTGTATCTACCCCTGTTCATCAGTCTATACTGGTCCCCTTTATTTGTCCCAACCTCACTGGAGTAGTCTCAACCTTACCAGGGCCATCTGAGCCTCACCGGGGCCGTCCCTACCTCACGGGGGCCGTTTCAACCTCACCAGGGTCGTCCCTACCGCACCCTGGCCATTTCTACCTCACCGGGGTCGTCCCTACCTCACCGTGGCCATTTCTACCTCACTGGGGTCGTCCCTACCTCACAGGGGCCGTTTCAACCTCACCGGCGCCGTTTCAATCTCACCGGGGCCGTCCCGACCTCACCAGGGCCGTCCCTACCTCACTGGGGCCCTTTCAACCTCACCGGGGCTGTCCCGACCTCACCGGGGCCATCCCAGCCTTACCGGAGAAACAGGAAGTTTGGCCCTCTGTCCCCTGCAGGCGGCTCCCCACCAGACAAAATCTCCAGGCGTTCCTGGTGGCTGAACATCCAGCACTCCTGCTCGGATCATGCCCTCCACCAAGTGCACAGACTGCCTGTCTGCCATCCCCCAGCGCTCGACGCGAGACTGGAACCGGTGGGCATGTTTGTGCGCTTGCTGGTACAGCGGTTCCACAGCGCCGGCCCAGCCGGGCCCAGCCCCGGCCTGCCCCGGACCAGACTCCGCCCCCCGATTGCGTCCCTCCCCGATGCAAGGAGCTGAAATCTGCAGCCTGCTGGGATGTGCTCTGTACTTGGTGCCTCTGCACATCCTACTCAGTCTTAATGCGCTTCTTTCTATGTGAGGAGTTGAAATCTGCAGTTTGTTGGGTTGGGCTCTGTACTTGGTGTCTCTGCACATCCTACTCAGTCTCAATGTTCTTTCTCTCCTTCCAGTTGTAGAGCTTTCACTGGGCCAACTTTCCCATGGTTCTGTATGATAGGTGTTTGTCCGATAGTTGGTAATTTCGATGTTGTTGTGTGAGGCAGCACGCACAGGTCTCTTCCTTAGGCTGCCATCTTGGTTTTCCTGGGTCTGCTTCTTGAGTGTGTCTTCCATGGCTGCGAGCAGTTGAAGTTTGTAATTTGTTGGGTTAGGCTGCAAAAGCACAGGTGGGTCATTTTGTGCACCTGGCACATCTTGGATGGGGATGTGAATTGATTAGGGCTGGGTCTCAGGGAGTCGCCATGGCGGAGCAAATAGCACTGGCAGAGTCTCTGCGGCCCCTTGCCTCTCCGCCGGGGCTTTGTATCCCCCAGTGCTGGCAAGCAGCTGTGCGACAGAGCCTCCCTCGCTTTCTGATGGCTGCAAGGCCGCGCTGCCTCTCCCCATAGGGTCTGGTGCCTCATGATCCCGCCCAAACCAGCTCAGTGGATTTGAAAGTTTGCAAAAGCAAAGGCGTTTCTAATTGTGAGTCTGGCACAGCCCAGATGAGAATGTAAATTGCGTAGGGCGGGGTCACAGGGAGTTGCCGGGGTGGAGACTCAGCAGCCCCTTGCCTATCCAGGACACCAGGACTTTGCATCCCCCAGTGCTGGCGAGCAGCTGCAAGCCAGAGCCTCCCTCGCTTTCTGACCCCTGGAAGGCTGTCCTGTCTCTTGCCTTTGGGCCTGGGGCCTCAGAGACCCGCCTGAACCAGCTCAGTGGATTTGAGAGTTTGTAAAAGCACAGTCATTCCCTCTTGTGCCTCTGGCATAGCCCGGATGATAGGGCGGGTCTCAGGGAGTCGCCAGGGGGGAGGAAATAGCGTCTCCACGCCCCTTGCATTCCTGGGACACCAGGACTTCTTGTCCCTCAGTGCCTGCAAGCTGCCGTGCATCAGAGCTTCCCTTGTTCTCTGACCACTGCAAGGCTGTGGCCACCTCTCCCTGTGGGACCTGGGGCCTCAGAGACCCGCCCTGAGCAAGCCCAGAAGATTCGAGGGTTTGTAACCGCTTCCGATTGAAAAAAAACCGCAAATCCATTTGCAGCCCACCTGGCGTGTGACTGCGTTCCTCTGGTTTTGGTGCCTCCATAGCTCCCACTCAGTCTCACTGCGCTTCTTTCTTTTCTTCCAGTTGTAGATCTCCCACTGGGACAACTTCCCCATGGTTCTGAGTGGTGGTTGTTTGCCTAATAGTTGGTAGTTTCAATGATGCTGTGAGAGAGCAGCACACACAGGTCCACTCCCTACGCCGCCATCTTGGTTCTCCTATTTTTTCAATTTATGAGATGCCAAAGTTAATAAATATTAATGTGGCTCCATCCTTTTAAAACAACATATAATTTTTAATTAACTCTAACTCAATAAATTGGAATCATTATATAAAACTAGAGACCCAGTGCATGAATTCATGCATGGGTGGGGTCCCTCAGTCTGGATGGCGATCGGGACTGAGGGAGGGTGGCCGGCTGGGGGGATGGGCTGTGGGAGGTTGGCCAGCCAGCCCAATCTGGGCCAATGGGGCAGGCCTGCTGGGGGGAGGGACCACAGGAGGTTTGGTCAGCCAGGAGGAGGGACCACGGGAGGTTGGCCGGAGGTTGGCCAGCCATGAGAGGTTGACCATCAGGAAGCTGCTCCTGCATTGAGTGTGTAGTTGACCAGTCATTCAGTTGTTTGGTCATTTGGTTGTCCAATTGTTCGATTGCCTAGGATATATACACACTTGTGCAAGGGGCTCAGCCCTTGCAACCCCAGCTGCCTCGGCCCTTGCAGCCTGGCTTTGTCCAGAGGTCATGGCTTTGTCCAGAGGTCATCCCACTGTTTGGTCATCTGGTCTAATCAGCATATCATGCTTTTATTATTATATACTAGGGGCCCAGGGCACAAACTTGTGCACCTTGAAAGGAATTGTGGGCCACGAGGTTGCAGTGGGCACAGGGGTGGGTCTTAGCCCATTGTCCGTCCCCCTACCCAACCACTCCAGCCATGGCCTGTCAGTCCCCTGTCTGATGGCAGCCTCACTCCTGTGCTGTCGCTCTCATGTGCTGATGGCCCCGGCCCCTCTCGCACCCACTGACAGCGCAGAGCAATTGGGTCTGGCGCCAGTAGCGGGTGCAAGCAGGGCTGGCGCTGACAGCGGGTGGGAGTGTAGGCTGCTGCCCCAGTCACCCCTCAGAAGCAGGGGGAGATAGAGAAGCCCTCAGGGGCAATCAGGGTCAGCAGCCACTGACTGGCACTGGATGATGGCAACTGGTACAAGTTGGGCCGGTGCCAGCAGCAAGCGTGAGTGCTGGGCAGGACTGCAGCATGTGGTAGCAAAGAATTTTCAGTAACCACCAGAGTCTTGCCCCAATGACAGTGACCGGTGCCCTGCCTTTGTCTGGCACCCCTGCTCACCTGCTCCACCATCCCGCCGTGGCCAACGCCCACCATGTTTTGCGTACACCCCCTGGTAGTCAGCGCACGTCATAATGACCAGTTGTTAGGTTGTTCCACCATTTGGTCTATTTGCATATTAGGTTTTATATGGATAGACAGATTACTTCTGGGGGAAAAAGAGGGGTACATTAGTAATACTTTCAACAATAAAGATAAAAACAAAACAAAAATAAAGTTATTTACTTCTAAATTTCAGATTCAGATGTTACCACCATTTAATTTATCTAAATATATAATAACTAGAGGCCTGGTGCATAAAATTCATCCACTCAACGGGGGGCAGGGGGGACACCCTCAGCCCGCCTGCACCCTTTCACAGTCTGGGAGCCTTGGGGTATGTCCGACTGATGTCCCTGGAGGGAGTGGGCCATCAGTCAGACATCCTTAGCGCTGCCATGGAGGCAGGAGAGGCTCCCACCACCACTGCTGTGCTTGCCAACCATGAGCCTGGCTTCTGGCTAATCGGTGCTCCCACTGTGGGAGCACACTGACCACAGGGGGCAGCTCCTGCATTGAGCATCTGCCCCCTGGTGGTCAGTGCATGTCATAGCCAACGGTCATTCTGCCATCAGGCTTTAATCAGCTCTCCAACATCCCCCAAGGGGTCCCAGGTTGCAAGAGGGTGCAGGCCAGGCTGAGGAACCCCACCGGTGCATGATCAGACCTAGAAGGAGTGCAGGAGGTTGGCCAGCTAGGGAATGACTGCAGGAGGGCTCCAGGGCATGTGCAGCCTTTCTCACTCAGTCCCGATAGCTCAAAGCCCAGCAGCAAGCTAACCTTCCTGTAGGAGCATCTACCCCCTGGTGGTCAGTGCATGTCATAGTGAGAGGTTGAGTGGCGTTCGCATATCGTTAGCATATTATGTTTTGAGTGGTTGAATGGACGACCGGACTACCGAACACTTAGTATATTAGGCTTTTATTATATAGGATGATGCTTCACAGCTTGGCTCATTACAGAGCATGTTGAATTTGAGAATATTTTATAAAATGCCGATTCTTTTCAAACATTAATTTTATTTTCTCCTTCTTATCATTAATAATGGCGATCTTAATATACTCATAAACTTTGATTTTGTGAGGATTCACTGTGGCTCTTTACAGAGTGAGCTCTCTGCTTGTATTCACAGAACTGAACCCAGTTATCCTGACCTGACTGAATGATGAAGAAATGTCCCCAAGTGAGTTAAGGCTAACTGCACTTTCTCACTGAAATCTAACTTTCATATTATCTTTGAAACTTAATCAGAAATTTGGACTAGATTAAGATGGGCACTAGCTTGGAAAGAGCTGAAAAGCCTAGGAGAGCCCAGACATAGTAAAGGGAAATAATTGAATTTGAAAATTAAACTGAAACTTTTGCAGCAGGGAAAGCAGTTGGGGGTGATCGAGTAGGCAGGGGATGGCAGTTGGGAGCAATCAGGCAGGCAGGCAGGCCAGTGGTTAGGAGCCAGCAGTCCCGGATTGTGAGAGGGATGTCTGACTGCCACAGGGATCGGCCCTAAACTGGCGGTCGGACATCCCCAGAGGGGTTTCAGATTGGAGAGAGTGCAGGCCAGGCTGAGGGACACCCCCCATGCACGAATTTCATGCACTGGGCCTCTAGTCATAGTAATAATATACTAGCTCATTAAATAATTATTACTTTTATCTGGTAAGCAGTACTCTTACTCTTTTATCTTTTTAAAAAATTTTAGTTTTTTATTTTTATTTAATTTATTGGGGTGACACTGGTTAACAAAATTAGATATGTTTCAGGTGCACAAGTCCAAAACACATCATCTATACACTGTATTGTGTGTTCACCATCCCATCAAGTCTTCACTGGTTTTTCCATATGCTTTATACTAATCAATTCATTATATAATCAGCCTATGGATAGGAAAACATTTTAAAGATTCAACAATGAAATCCAAGACAATTGAGAATGCATACTTTAGCAAGAATTAACTATTAATCAGTAATTTCGCCTGACAAGAAACTTCTGAACTTTTGAAACTGTGACATAAAATGTATGCATTTATACAGCGCACATGTATCATAATCAGGCATTTCAATAATTGCCTCTATCAATAGCAGATACTGATTTTGTTTTTGAGTGAACCATCACTTACTCATTTTCTTTCTTTTTCCTAAGGTGAAAGTTAATGATAATATAGGAAAGATTAGATTGTTATACATTCCCTGTGAATTAGTAATTTGGAGCATGAGTCAGTAAGCCTAACATAATGGTACCCTCTTGATATTATTGATTTATTGTGAAGTGGATTTGACACATCTGTATGAATCATGTTTTGATGGTTATGCTGACTAGATAAATATTTATCAGTTTTCCAGTTCTTTAACTCCCCACCCATGCAATAGTAAATATTTTTTTTATAAATGTGGAGTCCCACTGTTTTTTCATACTTTAAAATTTAATTTCCTTACCTTTGTATAAACAGGACTTAAAGCTGGAGAAAAAGGTGAAAGAATAAAATATTAGAAGAAAACTTCTAAGTATTTCTAAAACCAAGTTCCAATAACTCCTTTGCCACTAGTTTATTTTTTTTTTTTTTCTCTCAAAATATGCCCTGCTTGTGTCTGCCTCTAGTCTATACTAATGAGTTTAATATGAGTTTAATATGCTAATTAGACCTTCCAGACAAACTTCCAGGTGAAGGGAAGCCCAGGTCCTGTGTGCCTGCCGGCAGCCAGAGGAAAGCCTGGGTCCTGGATGCTGGTGGCTGGAGGGAACCCCGGGTCCCAGGTATCAGAGGGAAGACAGTGCCTGCAGCCAGGGGAAGGAAGGCCTACTCTTGCATGAATTTCATGTGTCTGGCCTCTAGTATACATATAAGTTCTTTGGTAAATCCCCCCTTCCCTCTGAAATTCATCAGTCTGTTTCATGCTTCAATGTCTCCAAAACAATTTTGATTTCATATATGAGTGAGATCATGTGATATTGGTCTTTCTCTGACTGGCTTATTTCACTTAACTTAATACTTTCCAGGTTCCTCCATGCTGGATTAATGAGGCTCCTAAATCCAGTGACTGGTGTAGTTATAATGAAACAGGAATTTTGCAGGATGAGAAAGACAGGTTTTAGGAAATTTTAGAAATTAAGGGGACCGTGGAAGAAGCACAGGTCTGCAGAGCAGCAGAAGATATATTTGTTATGCCCAGATCTCATGATCCCTAAAAGTCCACACTAGGAGCCAGTTCGATGCAAAAGCAGAAGGTCCTTTTATTGGGCTAGCCGGCCCGACTCCTGCTTCAGGCCAATGCAGTGACCTGAAGCAGAGTGAAACCGCCTGGGAAAAACAGGGTTTTAATAGGGGGTGGAGTGAGGAGACTGTGGGCCCTGCCGATTGGCCAGGCCCAAGCCGGGTCCTGTTACATAAGGATGTGGTCATTTCTATGGTGCGCATGTCCCTGGATTGTCATTGGTTAGTTTAAAATCCCGGGCGTGGCCAGCAGAGTCCTGGGCTTCCAGGAAGAAAGGGGTCTGAGCACATGGCTCCTACCCCAACATGGAGGATACGGGCAAGATGAAGGGCATAGCCCTCGCCCTTTCAATATTTCTATAGAATAGGGGAGCTGAAAAGCTGCAACAGGTCTATTAACATAGAATGAGGAAGCTGGGAACAGCAAAAGGTCTCTATTTACAAAATAAAGGGAAGGAAGCCTAGCATCCAGAAGAGAAGAGGAAAGCCTAAAAGAAATAGGAAAACAATAAGGAAGTGGTTGGGAGGTGGAGGGGGCTGCTGAGACCTCATATGTACCAAGTGAGGTTTGACCTTTGATCTCAGGAGTTACCATAGTAACCAGTTTAAAGGAATAGTGACCAATCAGAGGGGATATCAGGGCACCAAGATCTGCAGCCTATATAAGCCATAGGAAAAAGGAACTCAGTGGGACCCTTTCCCTCTCCATTCTATGGGACTCTTCCCCCTCCCTACGTAGGAGTGTGTACTTGTTCTTTAAGAAATTTCCACCTTAGCAATACGATCTTCTGTCCATGGATTCATTCTTCTCCTCCAGCGGACAAAGAATCCAGGTTCCAGTCCAAAAATTCCACATCAATAAGAAGAGGAGAGTAATACACAGTCGCACAGGAAGAAGGCCATGTGAAGACAGAGGCAGAGATTAAAGGGGGTGCAGCTACAAGCCAGGGAACAGCAAGGATTGCTTGGAGCCACGAGAAGCTGGAAAGAGGAAGGGAAGAATTCTCCCCTAGAACTTTCAGAGGGAATTTTGCCCTGATGGCTCCTGAATTTTAAGTTGTAGCTTACAGACTGTGATAGAATGAATGTCTATTGTTTCATATCACTCATTTTTGGTAATTTGTTAAGCCAGCCCTATGAAACTAATACAAAAGTAAATCCTCAGCAACTTTTACTGGATGAGAAAATGTTTGGGTGCTTGGTTTGAATCAGGATATTCACTTCTGTTCCCCATAGAATATCTTAATTTTTCTGGTGTTTTAAGGAATAGCCAAGTGGTACTGCAGTTACTTTATGGCTGAATAAAAGAGAAGACATTATCCTAGATAAACTGTATTTATAAATGCTACAGTGCCCTTCCTATTAGAAAGGAAAATTGATTTCTTCCACTCTGAACTGCAGCAAGTAGTCACTGCTATCGATTAGGGGGGAAAAAAAGACCATGGTAGTAGAAAAAGAGACAATCAGCTGAGAACTGGATGGAGATTTAACTTTAGCTCCAGTCCCATCTTATTTTCTAGAAATGTGTTCACCTAATTCTTTGGGAAATTAGTAATTCTGGCATTTAAAAAATATTCTGGTATAATTTTTATATTTACCAATTTTCTTATGTTTTTGTGGGAGGGATAAAAAGGAAACAGCCAACATATTAAAATATTTGTTTTACCAGGAATGATAACATTTTATCATGATATCCTAAAAATAATCTTAAAATATAAATAAGATGAACATAGGAATAAAAATGAAAAGGAGACTTTGAGAAAAGGTAGAAGTGAAATTGGAACTAAGAAGGCTCATTCTTATCTACATAATTTTTTCTGTGTGTGTTTTGTTTTTTATATCTTGGCTGAGAATGAAGGCAGGCGATTGAATATTCTTAGCCCTAACCCTTAAGAAAGTGAGTCTGGCACATAAGACTGTTTCTCCCCTGGGAGAAGAGTTGGGGAGCATCATAGCAATTCTGTTCAACCTTTAAGGTCACTCCGAAGTGGAAATGGCAGGTAGTTCTCAACTTATAGGTCTATCTCTTGATGAAAAGGAAAGTGGAGAAAAAAACAGGGTTTCTTGACTCCCTCATCACCTTCTTTTCTAATTGCTGCTCACAGCCCTCTCCTCAGGCTGGGGCTTAACACTCTGCCCCAAAAGAACATAGTATCAGCATAGATCAGGAAAACATTTTCAGGTCAGTCTGCTAAAATGGTGAGATTTTTGCAATTTTTTTTCAAGATTTCTGACATGTTTCAATACACAATTTATAACTGGCCTCCAAAAAATTCATTAAAAAACACAAAACCACAAAAGTTAGAACATAGATTATTATACTTATCATGATAATAATTCACACTGCTAAGAAATTAAACATTTATTGATTTTGCTGGCATAATAGTTCATATACATATTTTCACAAATGACAAATATCTTAAAGTTTATCCCTTCAAGAACACGATGAAATTTAATGACATTGTAATGTTAAAGAAATTATACCAATAATATTTTTATCTATGACTTTATAAATTATAGTTTACAAGTTCAAAGTTGGAACAAGTCACAGAAAATAGTCCACCAATTCACCTTCTCAGTTCATATGCTCCTGTTCATTCATCCATCTACACTAATAAAAGACAAACATGCAAATTGACCATATATTCGCTATGCCTTAAGCCATGCCCACCAGCCAATCAGAGCGACTATAAGCAAATTAACCCAACCAAGATGACAACCAGCAGCCATGGAGCTGGAGCAAGCAGGAGGCTTGGTTGCCCCAATGATGGAGGAAGTCAAGCTTTGCTCCTGCCATGGCCAGCTCTGAGCTTCACTCAAAGGAACAAAGTTTCAAGTATAGAAGGTAAATAAACCCCAGATACCTGCTTTCAGCCAGCTGTGGCCATAGAGCTGGAGCAAGCAGGAGGCTGGGTTGCCCCTGGCGATGGAGGAAGCAAAGCTTTCCCCCCACCCCTGCCCATCCTGGCCAGCTCTGAGCTCCTCTCAAGGCTACAAAGTTTCAATTATAGAAGGTAAATAAATCCAATAAAAGAAAAAAAAGGGAGAGGCCTGGAGCTTCCATCACCGGCGGGCTTGGCCAGCCTGAAAACAGTCCTCAACCCTTCACCCAGACTGACCGGGCACCCCAGTGGGGACACCCCCACCCTAAAGGGGGTGTGGACAGCCTGAAAACAGCCATCAGCCCCTCACCCAGGCTGGCCAAACCTCCATGGGGCGAGGGTCCCCACTGGGGAGACTTGACCAGCCTGCAAACAGCCATTATTCCCTCACCCAGGCTGGCCAGGCACCCCAGGGGCTCCCCACCCTGATCCGGGACACCCTTCAGGGCAAACCAGCCGGCCCCCACCAGTGCACCAGGCCTCTATCCTATATAATATAAGGGTTATATTCAAATTGACCCTAACAGAACGACTGGGAATGACTGGTCACTATGACACACACTGACCACCAGAGGGCAGATGCTCAATGCAGGAGCTGCCCCCTGGTGGTCAGTGCACTCCCACACAGGGAGCTCTGCACAGCCACAAGCCAGGCTGACGGCTGCCAGTACAGTGGTGGTGGTGGGAGCCTCTCCCGACTCCTCAGCAGCGCTAAGGATGTCCGAATGCAGCTTAGGCCTGCTTCCCGCTGGCAAGTAGACATCCCCGGGGGCTCCTGGGCTGCCAGTTGTATTTCTGATTTCCAGCTTAGGCCCAATCCCCCGGGGAGTGGGCCTAAGCCAGCAGGTGGTCATCCCCCAAGGGGTCCCAGACTGTGAGTGGGCACAGGTCGGGCTCCGAGTGCACAAATTTTTGTGCACTGGGCTTCTAGTTACAAAATATTTGTTTTTCCAAGAAGGAATGCACTCCAAAGAATCTCAAGGGAAAATAAGTCACTTAGGACAGAATTACCCATGGCATAAAGGAGCACAGATTGTGTCCCTAGATATCATTATTTTTCTGAGATAAATCAACCAGAATGTGATGCCTATCAGAAGGCCTGTTAATATATGCATGCTTGTGTGTTTGTTCTCTTGTGTGTTTGTGTGCATGTATTTGTGTGTGTGCAAAGAAGAGAGAGAATAATAAAAAAATGTTGGTATAAAATGGAAAAATAAAATACACCTTATGCACATAATTTACTTTTTTATTACATTTTTGTTGATTTATTGAGTTTCTTTTTCCATTAGGATCCAAAGTCCATGAAGAGAGGACTCAGTATATGTCACTGCTGTAATCCCATTAAATAGAATGGTAGCTGTCAAATAAAAGGTACTTCCTAAGTATCTGTTTATTAATGAAATAAATGAATAAGGAACAGTCTATATTAAAAGGCAATTTAAGATAAGTATAGGGGAACAAATGACATGTAGCTTCTAAAGAAAAGATTGTAACAATTAGATTTTCCAAGATTTAAAAAATCACATTCTCTTATTATATGACTAGAGGCCCAGTGAATAAAATTTGTGCATTGATTGGGTCCCCAGCCAGCCCTGCCCCCTGGTCAAACTCCTGGATGAACTCCCAAGCAAGGGGATAATTTTCATACGATGCTTTTATTGTGTAGGATATGTGCTGCTGAAGCAAGCACACATTCTCTTATTGAGATGGCACTCACATAACATAAAAATGATCATCTTAACCACCTTCAGGCATACAATTCAGTGGCTTTTAGTACACTCAAAATGTTTTGCAACTATCACTACTACCTAATTCCAGAACATTTTCACCTGTGTTTATAAAATTGCCTATTTTTGGCATTTATATAAATGTAATTGAACAATATATGTTTTCTGTGCAGAAACTAATAGTTTACACTAACCAGATGAGTGCTAATCAAAAGGGAAAAAAGCCTAAATTTCAGTAGGAGAGGTTTGTGATGTATTTACTACCTTACCCTGACTAACCCCCCACACCCAAGCTCTGCAGAGATCTTGAAGACTGCAGCTCACATTCCCACTATAGGTTTCTAGCACCTTAAGGAGCAGAACAGGCCATATTCTCAGAGAACTGTGACTGTTTCTTTTGCCCTGTCTGGAATATCCTTGAAAAACTGTCCATGCTGTAACAGGCACCAGTACATTAATTTTGAGGACTGGTAAGTTGATTTGGACAGTTTTTCCAGTTTCTTCATACCTTTTATAGAAAGATAGTATTTGGAGTTTCCCATGCCACATGTCATTCACTAAAAAAATGTAATAGTTTTTATTTTTAATTGACTTTGGTTTCTAAAGATTTAGAACACCTTGGTTTTTTAATAGTTCTGAACATGACCATTACAAAATATATTAGGTGAGGAGATGCTACTAAATCAAGTTCTTTCAAAAGCCAGGTAATTCGTTAAGTGCAAGGTAGGCTGGATGGAGGATGGTAAGGAGTGAAAGGGTTGTTGATGAGCTAGAGAACATGTCTCATGTCAAAAATTTGAAGTTTACTGAAAAAAAATATCTGTAGAAATAAACAAACAAACAAATAAGCAAGCAGAATTTTGTCCATGAATCACACATTTTTTACTGTAGATTATTGTCTTGTGATAAATTTTTCAATGACCTTTGTGGCTTAGCTGCAATGTATGATCTTTTAATATAAATCACTTATAATGATGTTTCTCATTCTAAGTGTAGGTTGTGGCATCTTAAATTTTTTTTAGCATACTTTATATGTGACTAGTGTTAAAAATGCTCCATATTATATATAGGTTGATTTGACAGCTGCACATATATTCTGTTCATGTTGTGTTCATGTTGTTTGTGTCGTCTGGTTATAATGGATATACAAATTATTCTTCTAAAAATTTAGAAAACCAATTTTGAAAGCAGACCTTTTTAATTTAGCAAATTTGAGGTTTCTTTATACAAAGGTACCGGAGGCTAAGACCAACAGTAGTTAATATATTAATGTGATATTCCGCTGAAAATGCAGCATACTATAACCCTGCTGTTGGCCAAATGGCTGAAGGCAATTCCCTAACGTGATAATCCTTTTACTGTTTACCAAACTTTACCTTTGATATGCCCATACGGATTCTTAAAGGGCAAATGTGTGTTCAAGTGAATAAAAGAAAACGGGACCCAGAAGTCAGAGAGCCTCTCCACTAGAGGAAGGTTTCCGCCTGACTCCCCATGCCTTCTAAATTCATATTTCTTGTCTAGTGCATTCGTTTGTGCATGGCCCCTTATCTAGATCCTGAATCCTCACTGAAAAAGGTTGTGGCACAAAGGTATTATTTAAAGGTACTATCATCAATCTGTGTCTGGTTCAAGAAGTCCAATTTAAAAAATTTATTTCTCTGTGCTTTTTTAAAAAATACTTTTTAAAAAAGACTTAATTTTTTTAGAGCAGTTTTGTCTTAGCAGCAGAATTTAATGAGAAGTACAGTGTTCCTCTATCCTCCCTCCCCGCCCCCACACTCACAGCCTTCCCCGCCATCCTATAATTAATGAAACAACATTAATACACTATTATTATTCAAAACCCATAGTTTACATTAGGGTTGACTGTTGGTGTTGTGTACTCTATGGATTTTTATAAATGTACAATGACATTTATCCACTATTATCTATATATTTAAAAGCCTAAGCAACCGTTATGACCGAATGACTGAAATGACTGGAACTACCAGTCAACCAGTTGCTATGACATGCACTGACTACCAGGGGGCAGACAGTCAACTCAGGAGCTGCCCCCTGGTGGTCAGTGCACTCCCACAGCCAACCTTCCACGGCCGGCCAACCAGCCATGGCCAGCCAATCTCCCATGGCCTCCGGATAGGCCTTGATCGGAAATTATAAATTATAAATGAGATCAGACTGTGAATGAAGAAAACAGAGCAAGAGGCATCTGGGAACACAGGAGAAAAAGAACTGTAGAAAGAGGGTGTACTCTCAGACTACAGAGGCACCCTAGGTTCAGTGTGTGTGTGTGTGTGTGTGTGTGTGTGTGTGTGTGTGTGTGTGTTTCGTTTTTAAGAAAATGCCAAACCAACTTCCAGAATGGCTGTACCATTTTAATGCCCATCGTAGTGATTTTAAATTGTGGTTTTATTTAGCATTTCTACAATGACTAATGATGTTGAACTTCTTTTCTTGTGCATATTTTTCATTTGTATATTGTTTTTGAAAAAAATGTCTGTTATTGTATTTTGCCCATTTTTTATTGCATTGTTTATCTATTCAAACACCTTGGTTTTGTACTACTAGCATCCAGAACTGCGAGATAACAAATTTTTGTTGTTTAAGTCACCCCTTCTGTATTACTTTGTAATAACCACCCTAGCAAAAGAATACAGTGAGGCAGCTGTTACTGAATGATTTAATATTTTAATATTTGTAACTTAAAAATTCAAAATTTTAAGACTAGGTACAAGGTATTCAAATTCTCCACTTCTTTAATGCACTTTGGCAGTTTGTATCTTTTGAGGATTTTTTCCTTTTCCTCAACTACCAAATTTATTGGCATAATGTCTTTTTGTAATATTTTAATTATTTAATATTTTTGTTATCATTTTGATATCTCTAGTATATATAGGATCACTGATGCTGGTAATTTGTTTTTCTATCTTTTTTCCAGAGCAGCATTGCAGAGGTTTACCAATTTTATTGTTCTTTCTCAGAGAATCAGCTCTTGGTTTCACTAATTTTCTTTCTGTCTTCTATTTCACTGATTTTCCACTTTTTCCTTCCTAATGCTTTTAATAGCTTTATTTGTTCTTTAGCACCCTCATTTTTTTAGAAGGATGATGAGTTCATTGATTTTATACGTTTTTTTATTTCTAATCCTGGTATTTAATGCTATAAAATTTTATGTAACTAATGGTTTAGCATCCCACTATTTTTGTTGTGTGGTGTTTTTATTTTCATTCAGTTTCCAATTTGGTCTAATTTTTATTTTGGTACATGAACACATAATGCAAGCCTGATATAAGACTGGTGAGATGTTATGTTCTTTTTACCTTTTCATTTGGATTGTTGCAACATTCTCAGCTTATTGAGCTCTAAGAAATGCTCTCTAAATCTTCCTTCTAATTTCTATTTCTTTGTAAGACATGAGGAGTTACCAAGACAGTTGTCTTTAGATACATTTTAATAACAATTTCGTGACTTATTTTGTGTATTTTCTCATTTAAGAAATGAGGTAGCTGAGAAGTAAAAATGCTGAATGACTTGAGCAGGATTATTTAACACTAGAGGCCCAGTGCACGAATTCGTGCATGGGTGGGGTCCAGCCAGCCCAGCCCCGATTGGGGCAGATCAGGGCTGGGCCTACTGGGAGGAGGAAACTGCAGGAGTTTGGCCAGCAGCCCACATCGATCAGGGCCCAATTAGAGCTGGGATGGGAGGGAGGGGCTATAGGCGATTGGCTTGCAGGGGAGACGATTGGGGGCGGCACCAACTGGGGGGAGGGGCCATGGGCTGTAACCACTGGACTTGCCCCTGATCAGAGTGTGGGGGGCCAATTAGGGGTGGAGTTGGGTCAATCAGGGTGGTGGGGGCTGATTGGGGGTGGACCCAGCTGTGGGGAGGGGCTGTGGGCAGTGGGCCAACTGACCCTATTCCTGATGGGATGGGGGAGACCGATTGGGGGCCGGGGGAAGGGCCTGTGGGTG
The DNA here is from genome assembly GCF_000147115.1 of Myotis lucifugus. Taxonomy (NCBI): domain Eukaryota; kingdom Metazoa; phylum Chordata; class Mammalia; order Chiroptera; family Vespertilionidae; genus Myotis; species Myotis lucifugus. The sequence continues at coordinate 38,867 of NW_005872340.1, read as the reverse complement.
GTTGGCTGGCTTGCCCCACCCCCGATTGGTGTGGGGAGGGCAGTGGCTGGGGGTAGGTGCCCGGGCAGTTGGCCGGCCAGCCCTGCCCCTGACCAGAGGTTGGAGGGCTGATCGAGGGAGGAGTTGGCTGGGGGAGGGGCTACAGGAGGTTGGCTGTCCACTTCTGCCTCCTATTGGGGTGGGGGCCAATTGGGGGTGGGGCGGGCCTGGGGAAGGGGCTGTGGGAGGTTGGCCACTGGCCCCACCCACAATCGGGCCAGTTTGCTGGGCACAGAGGGTGTCATAGTGACCAGTCGTTCCAGTTGTTACAGCGTTCTGGTCGCTGGCTTTTTATATATATAGATACCTGGATATGCGGATATATTATACCATTATGTACAAAATGCCATTAATATAGATATTTTCTATGAACTTTTTCATTGAGGTGCATCCTGAGGCAAAGTGTGCATTCTTAGAGGGGATGGAGGAGGGGTTGATGAAAAGGTTGAGGAGAGGTGGAAAGGCACCATTAGTGAAACTTATCTATCTTGTGTATTCTTAAAAAGTAATGTGAATTTATAAGCTACTTCCTGACATTGTTATACATGGAATAGGGTGCCTGATCTGTCTTGTCTCAGTTTTCTAAAAAAAATTTCTTTACTTTTACCATTTGCAACAGCATGGATGGAACTGGAGACCATTCCACTAAGTGAAATAAGCCAGTTGGAGAAAAATAAATATCACATGATCTCACTCATATGTGAGATAGAATGATCATCATAGTCTGATGAACAAAGATAGATCGATCTAGAGCAGTGCTTCTCAACCTTCCTAATGCCGGGACCCTTTAATAGAGTTCCTCATGTTGTGGTGACCCCAAACCATAAAATTATTTTTGTTGCTACTTCATAACTGTAATTTTAGTACTGTTATGAATTGTAATGTAAATATCTGATGTGCAGGATGTATATTCATCGTTACAAATTGAACATAATTAAAGCATAGTGATTAACCACAAAAACAATACGTAATTATATATGTGTTTTCCAATGGTCTTAGGCAACGCCTGTGAAAGGGTCGTTCGACCCCCAAAGGGGTCGAGACCCACAGGTTGAGAACCACTGATCTAGAGACAAATGGTAGGGGAGGGGGGTTAGAGAGCAACCAAAGGACTTATATGCATGCATACTAGCATTACCAATGGACACAGACACTGGGGCAGTGGGGGCTTGCCCTGGCTGGGAAGGGATGGGGGAGAGGGTCAATTGGGGAAAAAGAAGACAAATGTTAAACTTTAGGCAATAAAAAAAAAAAGTGGAGACACAGACACAATGGAAGGATAGGGGGAGGAAGAGAGTGTGTGTGCGTGAGCACATGTGCAAGCTCACATTGTAAGAAAGCCAACTAAATCATCGTTTCTACTGGTACAGAGTCCACAGATAAAGAACATTCCATATGCTAAAAATCTAGAAATAGCAAAAACAATTAAAAGTCTTGTTAGTGGTAGCTTGTGGTGCTGGAGAGGGAACTTAGGGTTTAGTAGGACTGGAGAAAGGGTTTTTCCTTTGTATTACAGACCTTTTTTGATACTTTCTGGCCCTTTAAAATTAATTATATGTATTATCTTGAGAATATAAATAAATAAACAAACAAACAAACAAATAAACTTCCAAACAAAGGAAGTTCCCTCTCTTGGCCTCACATGTGACCTCTTGGGGCTCCGGCTGCAGGGGACTGCACTGTGGCCGCATGGTGCATGGCCCTGTTGGGCCCACACGTGGACTGAAGGACTTGAATCTGGCCTGGATGCTGAACCACGCCCGGCTGCAATGTGGAACGGAAACCCGGGACACTGGTCCTCTTTCTGGCTCTGCTGAACTCCCAGCTGCCCCTCTTTCAGGACTGGCTGTGGGAAATGAGACATTGGAACCTGAGGAATGTAACTCTATGCCAATAAAATCTTTTACCACCAAAAAACAAAAAATTTGTTCCAGGAAAATATGCCTTATCCCTCTCACCTTTCCTCCACTATGGCTCCACCTACTCACAATACCCTGCTTTGTGTCCTCAGGGAATAGCCACTGAAGGAAATTATGAGAAACATTTTTTAAGGCCGTCTTGCCAGTTCAGAATGTTCTTGAAAATAGTCAGCAAACTTTTTATTTAAAATATATGGTAATAGAATGAAATGATACAGATTTGTTAACTATGTCTAAGACAAGATTTGTCAGACATAACAATATATATATCTAAGTGACCCACTGGCCAGCTAGTAGCTATAACATGCACTGACCACCAGGAGGCAAACGCTCAATGCAGGAGCAGACACCACAGACATGGAAGCATGGAACAAACTGATGAATCTCAGAGGGAAGGAGGGGGAAGGTGGGAAGAGATTAACCAAAGATCTTATATGCATACTAGAGGCCTGGTGCATAGATTCATGCACCAGTGGGGTCCCTCGGCCTGGCCTATGGGTATCAGGCCAAAACTGGCTCTTTGACATCCCCTGAGGGGTCCTGGATTGCAAGAGGGCGAATCTGTGCACCAGGCCTCTAGTCTTAAGATAATTTGAAATTTATTTTGCAACTCTACTGCTTAATTCTTTGGTCAAGAATTTATTGGCATAATGAATTTTTAAAGCTGGAAATGACAGATTTTTATACTAGGCTTAAAAAAGCTTTACTTCACTTTCATTTTTGAAAGACTTTGTTATTTAGTTTAGAAATCCAGGTTAAGAGTATTTTTGTTTGTCTTGTTTTTAAATTACAGCATTATAGGATATATTTTTTTTTACTGGTAAGAATATCTTCTGGTGTGCATTGTTCCCACCAAAAAGGCTGCTGTCATGGTTATTGTGTTCTTATCTATATCCTGTGTTATTTTCCACTGGATGCTTTTAAATTCATCTGTTTTTTTTTTGTTTGTTTTTTGTTTTTTGTTTTTTTTTTGCCCTTTGACTATCATTTGCTTTGGTTTGTCTTTATAATTTCTTCTGTCTTGAGGTTCATTAATCTGTTTAGATCTGTGGGTTTGTAGCATTTACCAAGTTTGAGTATTTTTTTCAACCATTATTTATTCAAGTCATTTTCTATTATGTTCTCCCTCCTCACCCAACAACCCATTACACATTTATTAGGCCACTTGAATTTGTCCTCAGTTTATTAATGCTATGATCAAATTTTTATTGTTTTAGTCCTCTTTCCTGCTTTTCATTTTGGACAGTTTCTAATGCTCTGTTTTCTATTTTACTAATCTGTTTCACTGCGGCATTATATCTGCTTTTAATAATTTTTATCTCATAGTTGAGTCCTTTTGTATTCGCCATATCAATACCTAACATGCTCAATCTTTCCCCTGGCTCTTAAACATATGGAAGTGGAGTTATTATAACTTTTAAATATCATTATTTATAAGACTTTTTCATTTCTGGGTCCTTTCCTATTGATTGATTTTCCTTCTAATGAAATTATTTTCTTCTTTGAATACTTGGTGATATTTGATTGAATACCAGACTTTGTAAATTTTAAGGTCCAGAGTTGTTCTGGAATGCAGTTATTTAAAAATCATTTTACATTCTGTATAAGAAATTTGTAAAAAAAATTTGGCTTGCTTCTATACATATTTGCAACAAAAGTCCTCTCAGAGAAGCATCGATCAGACTGTCAAAACTCAGAGGGAAGATAGGGGAGGGTGGGGGTAAGGGGGCGAGATCAACCAAAGGACTGGTATGCATGCATATAAGCCTAACCAATGTACACAGACACCAGTTGGGGTGGGGAGTGGGGTGGTAATGGGGGGATAAGGACACATATGTAATACCTTAACCAATAAAGAAAAAAATAAAATGGGGAAAAATGTCCTCTCATTAGGAGACATAAGAGATGCTATTTCAGACTGAAAAGGACATGGATTTTACCATTCAGAGATTACACTCTACACTCAACACTAAGTGCATATTTGAACGCTTTAAATAAGCCTGTCAGGAATGGAGGGACAGTTCATCTGACCAACATGCAGGTTGTCCTCTGAGGAGTCCATCCCTTCTGAGTGAATTTTCCAGTGTGGGATCCAGGCTCCCCCTGGTGGTCTTCTGGTAGCACTTCATGGCAGAGGCTGAAAGACACCATCTGCTAGATGCCTAGTTTCCCTCTTGTGGTGAGCTGAGGCAATTTGCTGAAATAAAAGTAAACATGCAACAACAACAACAAACATTGTCTAAACATTAAGACAATAAATTTAAGTCTAAGTTTTTTGGAGGTTAAGGATATCTTTATTACCTTTGTGGTGGTGGTAACATGGGGGCATTCATATATCAAAACTCACCAAATTCATACATGACTTATGTACAGTTTTTTTGTAAACAAATTATACCTCATAAAGGCTGGAAAGGATCCTAAGTATTATTTTGAGAAAAATTAAAAAATTAAAAAATTGTGAAATTGTATAATTTTCATTGCTGATGCCAAGTATACAAATTTACCTTAAATGAAATGCCAAGTGTTAATGACCACAATTTACTTTCTTCTTAGCTTGAGATAAATGAATTATAATTAAAATTAAAACTGAATCTTGAGTTTTTCTGACTCAACTCCCAAACATCAATATTTTTAAAAAGTGTTATTTTCAGTTCACCAGACATTTATTAGACATCTGCTTATTTCATTTCATATTTATGCACTATAAAAGGTAGGTCTCAAATAAGCAAACAAGCAAAAAAAGTGCACCTAAAAATAACTCTAAACCATATTTGAAGTTGACAGTTTTTCCCTGGGTAGTAAAAGTTTATTAATACTTCCAGATTTGTTTTCATTAGTGAATATTAAAATACTTTTCTTGGTTTTGAAGAAAAATTCAGGAGTAGGCAGAAAGGCAAGTGTGTGGTACCTCACTCACGGGCAGTCTAGAAGACTGACCTTTTGCTTCTCAGAAACTTTGTTTCCAGACCAGTCTGGAATCCAAAGAAACTTCTGTGAGCACCTGCTATGAGGACCAGAAACTATCAGGTCTTTCTGGATGGCTCATACATTAGCTTAGATCCCAAGCAGATACTAATCCAAAGTCTCCCAACCTGTAGGGATGTGGCGCAATGAACTCCACTTCCTCTCTTAGGTCATCTTCTCACTGCACCCTCTGAAAGCTAGGAAACGTGGACAGGCTGGGTTTTGTCCTCAATGTGATGCTTTTTGTAGGAAAGATCAAAGAACTAAGTCTGGTTTCAAACACGCCCTAGACTACAAGATGCATCCCCACTATAGCCACTGCTCATGTCTGCGCCTGGGACTGTCCTGCATGAGCTTTTGACGAAAGTAACATGTCTGGGGTTAGTACAGCTTCTGCCTTCTAAATCAGACCTTGTGTAAACAGATATTTGATGTGTGTGACTGTTACATTGTTTTATCTCTATTTAAGATCATCACAAAAAAGACAGTCTCTACATTTACTTTCCATGGGTCATTAACATTCCTTGATGAGTCAAGTTTAATCATTATTGTGAATTTAGGTCCTATCAGCATGTTCCATATTTGGTGGGTTAATTAATTATTCTAGTGAACATAAGAATATAAATATAGGGCTTTACATTTAAATTTTAGTAAATCTAATAACATCTGCTTAGCACCTCAATTTTAATTTGAAGTTTAATTTGGATGACAAATAGGTGTTTATAAAAAACCACACACACACACACCTGAGAGGCAGGTATTAGCTAGTGTCAGAAAAACTACTTTTGTCACGTATATGCTGGTGATCTCAAATAAGCCACAGTCTAGATCAGCCGTGGGCAAACTACGGCCCGCGGGCCAGATCCGGCCCGTTTGAAATGAATAAAACTAAAAAAAAAAAAAAGACCGTACCCTTTTATGTAATGATGTTTACTTTGAATTTATATTAGTTCAAACAAACACTCCATCCATACTTTTGTTCCGGCCCTCCGGTCCAGTTTAAGAACCCATTGTGGCCCTCGAGTCAAAAAGTTTGCCCACCCCTGGTCTAGACCCTCACATTTCTTAACCATCTAAATGGTTAAAAATACATCTTTAGCCCAAATCTCAATTGTAATAATTGTAATATCTATATTGTATGATTACATTCAGGATTACTTTGAACTTATAGTACAAGCCAAATGAAAAACATACATAAATATCAGGTTAATGAAAAATGGTCATATAAAATACAAATACTAAATAAATATTATTATTAGTCATCATCAGAATAAATTCTAACTTGAAATTTATTTTAAGAAGGATTAGATAGCACTGCATTTTCATTTTAGCCCTTACTGTTAAAGTTATATATAAGCATATCAATTTCCTAGCAATCCAACCTATATAATAAAAGGCTAATATGCAAATTGCCCCTTCGGGAGTTCGACCGCTTGCTGTGACATGCACTGACCACCAGGGGGTGGTGAAGAACAAAGGAAGGCCCTGGCCAGCAGCTGGCAGGCAAGATAAGGAAGGCCCCGATCGGCCCTGATCACTGGCCAGGCCTAGGTACCCTACCTGAGCACAAATTTTGTGCACTAGGCCTCTAGAATAGAATAAATTTAGAGAATATAGGTTTCAGGTGGAATTAATGGATAATAATAGGAAGCAGGTAGGGATTTTCAGGACTAACACAAGAGGCCCTGGGTGTGTTGTGGAGGAACACTGTTGATTAAGCCCGAGAAGGACGGTACCCCAAAGTGTAGGGCTCATGGTAATAGCTCAAAGAATCATTTCTTGATTGAATGTGACTATCACTGAATAGAAAAGGCAAAGAGGACCAAGTAAGAGATAGTATCAGACAGAAAAGAGGAATAGGCTGCCTAAAGAAATTGTACCTGCTTCATAAAGTCACAGGTGGTTGATGGGACCAGATCTTTGCATTACTAGATGTTATGGACATCAAACAAAACTTATAAAGACAAAGACAAAATTAAGATCAGAGATGAAGATCAATTTGTGTATTAATGATATAACTGGATGTATATTATTGGGAAAATATCTATTTATGTTTGCAAGGAATTGTATGGTTACTGCTCTTTAATTTCTAATCAAAACCTGCCATCTAGTGGCAACACTACTCTTTAGCATTGCAAAAAATAGTGAACATTGGACACACCAGGCCTGACCTTTCCCTCCATTCTCAACCTGTCCCATCCCCACAAAAACCCACATAATTCACTGTGATTTTTCCTTAGGTCAAAGATTCATGTAGACTTTGTAGATATCTGTGACTTCTCATGTTCTATGCATGTGTATTTAACTGTCTGTCAGGCCTAAGATGTTTTATTCTACTTCTATAACATCTGGAAAAAATATTGAGACTGAAGACTGACACTTATCAGAAAGTATAAATAAGGATTTCTACTATTTCTTAAACATTTTAATACCAAATATATTTTCAATTTAAAAATATTTAATTTGACTCATTTAAGATTTATATAATGTAATTTTTCTATCTCTCAATACATAATTGAAGATGGAAATAAATATATTACTTTTCTCATCTAATCATCACTTCAAAAAATCTTACCATTTAATATCCAGAAAAAGAAAAATGAGTCCTAAGTTCTTCTGTGACTTTATCCAGAGTGAGGAGGAAAGTCGTTTTTTCCTTTCACAAGGATGTGAGATTTTATGCAACTTTCAAAAGACCTTAAGTTGATGTAAGGGTACAGATTTCCTGGTGGTGGAACCAGCTCTTGAAAAAAGTTAGTGCTGGCCTGGCCTGTGAGGGTTTCCAACTGAGGAGGAAACTGGTCTTGCAAGGCATGTCAGGTCATAAAAACTGAACAATGCACTGCCCTGGGAGGTAGGGGGGGGGCGAGGCTGTTATCACTGGCCCCAGGAAGATCATCTGATATGACCTGGGAACCCCAACACCTGGGGCCTTCCTGTAAGCCCACAGGGGACGGAACCATATCTGCAAGACAAAGACCCCCATCTACACTAATAAAAGAGAAACATGGTAATTAGCGTACGACCGCTACCCTTTTCATTGGCTAATCAGTGAGTATATGCAAATTAACTGTCAGCCAAGATGGCGGCTGGCAGCCAGGCAGCTGGAAGTGAAGATGAGGCTTGCTTACTGCAGTGAAGGAGGACTCCAACGTTCCCCGCCTGCGCTGCTGGCCTCTGAGCTACAACTATAAGCAACTATGTACTATGTTGCAAACATAGAAGATAAACAAAACCCCAGAAACCGGCTTTCAGTCAGCCGGCTTTAGCAACATTGTATCCATGTTTTCAGCAGCGAGGCCTCAGAGCTAAAGCTGGCCCAGAATAAAAAAAAAAAAAAAAAGAAAACAAGTAGGGTTGGAAGCTTCAGTCACTCGCTTCGGGAAAACAGCCCTCAGCCCCTCACCCAGGCTGGCCAGGCACACCAGTGGGGACCCCCACTTTGATCCAGGACACCCTTCAGGGCAAACCAGCAGGCTCCTACCCATGCACCAGGCCTCTATTCTATATAGTAAAAGGGTAATATGCCTCCCAGCACCGGGATCAGTGGAGCAGTGATGCTCCCAGCACCGGGATCAGCGTAACAGGGGGCAGTGCCCAAACCCCCTGATCGCCCTCTGTGTGTGACAGAGGGCGGGGCCACAACCTCCCTATCTGCCCTGCTCTGTGCCTGATAGGGGGGAGCTCCCCAATCCCCTGATTGCCCCACAGCTCTGTGTGTGACAG